>NC_048233.1:71982635-72282635 GCF_002007445.2 Ailuropoda melanoleuca | reverse complement strand
CCGATTCATCATTGCTCACCAATTATTGCCCTCAAGATATCCATGATCCTTAGAATAGGGCAGAAGGAGGAGAAGAGAGCTATTATAAACCAATAACACAAGGGTGCCTACTGGCTCAGTCCAGTAGAGTGGGCAACTCTTGAGGGCTGTAAGTTTGAGCCCCACATTGGATGTAGAGATTACTTGTAAATAAAACCTAAGGGGAGCCTGGATGGCTCAGTCAGTTAAGTGGGGGACTCTTGATTTCGGCTTAGGTCACGATCTTGGGTGGTGGGATGAGCCCTGTGTCAGACTCCGTGCTCAGTGGGGAGTCCATTTGAGGATTGTCTCTCTCCCTCTGCCCCTCCCCTGCTGGCACTCTCTTTCTAATAAATAAATAAATCTTTTTTAAAAAATAAAATCTTAAAAAAATCAACTAATAATATGTGTTTGTGTTGCATTTGTATGTATGTCTATGGACCACACTAGAACTTATGATTATTGGGAACACTATGCTGTGAATCCATAGGACCTAGAACAGCGTCTGGAACCCTGAGATAAATATCAATAAATATCTGACAAATAAATGGAAGTGAAGATTCATCCATTCAACAAATATTACTGTGCTGTAAGTGTGCACCAGAAACTGAGCTAGGTAGGTACTGGATGTACAATGGTGAGAAAATGGACAATTCTTAGTCCTCATCCTGTTCTACCATTCAGTAATGATTGGCCTCTGTTTTCCTTACCAGCTGCTTCTTCCCATTGTCCTTCAATGGCCCCTGCTAATGCTGGCCTCTCTACAATCCACTGCCCTTGGGCTCAGACCCCTGCTCTCTTTACTTCTCTACACAGTCTCCCTACATGATTTTATCCAGTCCCTTGGTTTTAAATATCAACTGTAGGGGTGCCTGGGTGGATCAGTCGTTAAGCGTCTGCCTTTGGCTCAGGGCGTGATCCCGGGGTCCTGGGATCCAGTCCTGCATCAGGCTCCCTGCTCAGTGGGAGGCCTGTTTCTCCCTCTCTCACTCCCCCTGCTGGTGTTCCGTCTCTCTCTGTCCAATAAATAAATAAATAATCTTTTTAAATAAATAAATAAATATCAACTGTAAGTTGATGAATTCCAAATATCTCTGGCCAGGCTCAACTTCTGCTCAGAGGTGTGCATAAATACATAATCTCTACCTGCCTACTCAACATCTCCATTAAGATGTAAAATAAAAATAAACATCTCAAGTGAAACATGTTCAGAACAGACTCTACCCCCTCAAACACACACACACACACACACACACACACACACACACACACACACTTCTCTATTTTCCACCTTTCTAAAGTTTAAAGCCTTGATTTTTTCCCTTCCATTACATTCCCATATTCAGTTCTTCAGCAAGTCTTGTTCACACTACCTCCAAAGTGTATCTTTACTGACCACTTCTCCCCACTTCTGCTACTACCAATCTAATCCAAATCACAAGCATTTCTTGCCTGGAGTATGGCAACAGCCCCCACTGGCCTCCTTGAAACTGTCTTGGGATTTGTTCTCCATGAAGCAACTTGAGTGGTTGTTGCTGTTGTTGTTGTTGTTGTTGTTGTTGTTGTTTTAAGTAAATTAGATGTCATTTTTCTCCTCAAATCCCTTCAAGGACTTTACAAATCAGATTAAGAACAAAATCCTCCAAGACTAGTTTATCTTCCCTGACCTCTCCAGCAACATCAACGACGCTCTCCTGTGCTCACTTGATTCCAGCCACACGTCTTACAGTTCCTGAAATAAGTCAAGTTCATTCCAGTCTCAGAGAAGTTCTAGTTCCTGTTCCCTTTCCAGAACCTCTTACTCTCTGTCTCCCAAATCTCACCCCTTTATATTATTTGGGCTTCTGTGCACACATATCCCACTTAGAGTGGTTTTCTCCGATGGCCCTACACAAATAGACCAAATCACCTCCTCTCCTTTGCCCTGTCACTATCTATCCTTTTATCCTAATTTACTTTCCTTATAACACTTAATGCCTTCAAACCTACAATGATGGTCTGCTCCTATTCAGCAATATTCGGTGCTAAAATTTAACATACAGACCAGGATTCCCAGGGATTGGCAGACATCCTAACCAAACATATGAAACCATTAATAACTTTCCAAAGAGGAAGCTGTACTATAAAACTTTGGGCTTTTGGTGTCAGGTAAACCTGGAACCAGATCCCCACGTTACCTCTTATTAGCTGTATGATCATGTGTGGATTTAGCTACTAAGCATTCAAAATTTACGTCAGTAAAATTGGACAGTACTATATAGGCATTTAGCAGTGATTGGCAGAGAGGCGTTACGTGTTCAGTGAGAAAAATGAGGCCTAAAATATCGACGTAACTTTCCTACGGACACAGAGAGAGAAAGTGGCAGAACAGGGATTTCAGCTAAAAAGGTGTGGTTATGAAATCATATCTCAATAACTACCTTAGAAAGGCAGCATAAAAAAATGATCAACAGAGAGGTGAAGAGTCTCTGGAAATAGTTGGTTGTTACACAAGTAACATATGCAGACACAACCACATTAAATTTCAGTCTCATTTATTTAAAAGATTTAGAGTTCAGAACAGTCATTAATATGGGAAAAACGTGAATCAACAATATTGCACCATATTAGTATACAGATGGTCTCATTTAATTTTAAAATCATTTTCAGTACTTCCGTAAATTGAGTTTCAGATCAGATTTTCATGATGAAATCAGGAGTAGTTCAATATCATTAAAGAAAATTCCATAATTAGGGAATTTCATAGAAGCTAGGAATTTTAGGGGCGCCTGGGTGGCACAGCGGTTAAGCGTCTGCCTTCGGCTCAGGGCGTGATCCCGGCGTTATGGGATCGCCCCACATCAGGCTCCTCCGCTATGAGCCTGCTTCTTCCTCTCCCACTCCCCCTGCTTGTGTTCCCTCTCTCGCTGGCTGTCTCTATCTCTGTTGAATAAATAAATAAAATCTTTAAAAAAAAAAAAAAAAGAAGCTAGGAATTTTAAAGAATACCATCACAAGAGAGCTGAATCCTTCATTTGGCTATATAATAAAACTTACGTATTTTTAACAGTTCTGTCTTCTTCTAGCTCATCTTCCTTTAAATATAGCTCAAAATATAACACTTAATCTCTCCTTTAAGTTCAGTTGAGAGGTGTTCAGTCTGGATTTAAAAAAAAAAAAGAGCCATGATTAAAAAACAGGTTTAAAAGAAACTGAAATTTTTGGCATTAGAAATCAAGAGGTTTCCATGAGTGCCTGGGTGGCTCAGTCAGTTAAGTGCCTGCCTTCAGCTCAGGTCATGATCCCAGGGTGCTGGGATCAAGTCCCACATCAGGGAATCTGCTTCTCCCTCACCCTCCATCCCCCCACCCCCGGCTCATGCATGTTCTTTCTCTTTCTCTCTCTCTCAAAAATAAATAAATAAAATCTTAAAAAAAAAGTAATCAGGAGATTTCCAAAAAGTTAATATTTCTTTAACAAACAATATTACCATTTAATTTCTTTCACAAACAATATTACCATAAGTCATGGACATTAACATTTACTATGCTTGTTATTGCATTAGCATGTCCAAGGTTGACTTCACATTCATTATCCCATTGAAAGGTCCCAGTAGCCCTGCCATTTTTCCAACATGGAAACAAACTCTTGAAGATGAACTCTTGCCTAAGGAAACTAAAACCAGTCATTTTGAAACAAGTGATCAAAAAACATGTTTTAATATTTTATTTTTTAGTTTCAAGAGCTCACAAGAGGTATATAAAGTGAAAAAGTATCCCACCCCATTTCTGCTCCCCACAAATGGCAGCTGGCAATTTGGAACACCTTCTTCCATTTCTTTTTCTATGTAAATATAAAGCTATATGATACAGACAACATACATACACTTCTTTTAAAGAAAAACTGTGGTCGTGCAAACATAATCCAACAACTTTCTGTCTCCACTCAATATACTATTAAAAATACCATGGTGAGCAGTACCTGGCTAGCTCAGTCGGAAGAGCATGAGACTCTTGATCTCGAGGTTGTGAGTTTGATCCCCACGTTGGGTGTAGAGATTACTTAAATAATGAATACACTTTAAAAATACCATGGTGAAAACTTGACATACCAATATTATGAATTAACTAGATTTCTTTATTGAACCAACAGCTCTATTTATCATTCCAACGACTTCACCCAAAACATTCTCACTTAAAAAAAAAAATGGGTGTCATGGTGAACAAGTCAATTTAATACTAGGTGAAAGGGAAAGTAAACAAAATATTTTTTCAACATCATAATTCCAGCCAAAAATAACAAAATTTCAGGATGGTTATGCAAGCAAACTAAAGTAACATTAGGGAATTTTAGGGCAAGTTTTTCTTCATCTGAATGCTTACTTTAGCAATAGACTCAGGATTTTCTATCTTTATTCGTATTTTGAAAAAAATTTCTAGCTACTTTAATTGCTATTACTTTTGCCTAGTTTTCTTTCTTCCTTTTATTATATTTGTAAATATATTTGCTACAGGGGTGCCTGGCTGACTCAGTCGGTAAAGCATGCAATTTTTGAACTTGGGGTCATGAGTTCGAGTTCCACATTGGGTATAGAGATTACTTATTTGATACATAGAAAAGATTGCATGAAATACATAAGCTAGTTATAAATCATAATGTAATGAAAAACTATAAACCCACCACCCACATCAAGAAGAACCTACTCTATACCAACTGTTCTAAATATTCTGTATCATTCTACTGCTTTTAGGTATAAATATTTAAAGTATATATATGTATATATACCTACACATGTATGTAAATACTTTATTGCAAATTTACATGAAATAATAATATATTGTACACTTTTGCTTATTTTTGAGATCTATTGAAAATCGTAATATAGTAGATGCAGGAGTATGCAACCCTGGTACCCTCCAGAACCAAGACATTTATTTATAGAGAGTGCAAGTTGCTGAGGGCTCCCAGTTGTGTCCCCCTATGGGAATTGTTCTTGGCCAAAGGGAGCTGCTTTGCCCCCTCCCCACGGGTGGCCTGCATCCAATGCCTAGTTAATGCAGGACTACACATACCTGGCTCATTTATCTCTATTATGGACATCTGTGAAGCTATCCTATCTTCAGAGCTCCCTGTGGGATCAGCCCAGGCTTCTGTTACTCCTGCATCATAGCTCAACTACCCCCTCAGCTTAATCCCACTTCCCTTACTCCCTTACAGATGCTGCTTCCCAGAGGACTCCATAAATAAGTCCCCTGTAAGCAAATCTCAATCTCAAAGTGTGTTTCCTGGGAAACCTGACTGTATGTGTTGAATTGTGTCCCCTAAAAGATATGTTGAAATCCTAACTCCCCCACACACCAACATATGAATGTGGCCCTATTTGGAAATAGGGCCTTTGCAGATGTTATTAAATTAAGATGAAGTTAGACTGACTAGAGTTGACCTTAAATTCAATAACTGTGTCCTTATAAAGGAAGATTTGGAGTCACGCAGGGAGACAGAGGAATGAAGGTCATATGAGGTGGGGAATGTAGTTGTCCAGCCACAAACTGAAAAATTTAAGGATTGCCAACACCCACCAGAAACTAGAAAAGGCAAGGAAGGATTCTTTCCTAGAGCCGCCAGAGGGCCCTGCCCATACCTTGATTTTGGACTTCTAGCCAACAGAACTGTGAGAGAATACATTATTGTCCTTTAAAGCTACCTAGTTTTTATCCATCTGTTATAGTAGCCCTGAGGAAACTCATATAGAAACCTAAGACCTATACTTGGGTAGTCTTCTGGGACTCGTTTTTTTACTCAACATCACATTTCTAAGAATTATTCATGTTGTCTACTGTAGCTGTATCTCTCTGTTTCTTTTTTCTTCGATATCAATGGCAATATCTCATCAGAGACATGAATGCATAAAATATACATGAGAAACTTTTTCTAAAATGATTATGCCTCTGTTTGGGGGTGCAGTCTTTTTGTTTATGTTCCCTTATTTTATTTATTTCCATTTTTGAGAAAAATTTCTATATACATTTTAATATTCATGATGTAACTACCTCTGTAAGTGTAGGTGTGTGTTAGGCAAAATAATGATCCTCCCCACTCTTAAAAAGATACACATCCTAATTACCAGAACCTGCGAATGTTATCTGATAGAACAATATATTGTGAGGATATGACTAAGTTAAGGACCTCAAGATGGGGAGATTATCCAAGTGAGCCTAATCTATGTTACATGGGTCCTTAAAATTGGAGAACCTGCCCCAGATTTGGTCAGAAAAAGAGATGCAACTATGGAAGAATGGTAAGAGAGATGCAGTGATGCTGGCTAGAGGGTGGAGGAAAGGGTCCATGAGCCAAGGAACAGAGGCAGCCTCTAGAGGCTGAAAAGAAGCAAGGAGACAAACCCTTCCCAAGAACCTCTGAAAGGAACACTTCAACTTTGGTCCAGTGAGTCCCATCTTGTAATTCTAACCTATAGAACTGTCAGATAGTAACTGTGTGTTGCTTTATGCCACTATTTTGTGGGCATTTGTATTAGCTACAATAGAAAATTAATACTGTGCATGTGTGTGTCCTAAGGAAGCATACCTGCATCTGGCCCCTGTCCTCCTCTCTTGTTCACTGCACTCAAGCCAGAAGGGCCTGTCCTATAGAGTCTTCAAAAGCACCGAAGTTCACCCTATAGCAACCATACTTTAAGCTCCATAAAAGGCTGTTTGTTTCATTCTCCAGCGTAGCCCTGGGAAACAATAGGCTCTCAATACGCTCTCATTAAATGACCGACTGGATTCTCATTGTTGAAGGAAAGGGTAAAAATTAGTGGCAGGGAGCAATCACTTCCAGTGGAAAAATAAAATCAGTCCCAACTCAAAAAAAAAAAACCTATGTAGCTTGTCTGTTGGCTCTATTTTCCTCTTCAGTTATAACTCATGTATTTTTCCTATATAGAACCAAGAACTGAAATAGCATGATAATGGAAAGAAAATCACATTTTATTGTCTCACCTGCCCCAAAGCAGTTTGTATGCTGCTGCAGGTGAGAAAACCAAGCTGTTAAAAGCAGTCAACAATTATTTGGCTACTCTTTGGCATCCTAGTTGGGCCATCTGGCACGTCTCCAACTTCATTGCCACTTTGCTGCCATGAGAGAGGAAAACTATCTCATGTTACCCCGTTAATAGGACATTGAAAAATCAGAATACTGGTTATGCTTCTGTGAAATAGATATCATCAGTGAACTGTGTTCCCTTTAGGATCTAAATAGATTTTCCTATTTCTAGCTCCTTTCTATTTTTCTGCACTTTGCTTTATGAGGATTTTAATAAGCCTACTCAGATCGTTGAAACAAGTTAAAAAACAATGGAGAACGAATAGCCCACCTTTCTTAGCATCCCAGTATTGAGGGAACTGAGGGAAAAGCATGCCTAATGGCTTAAGGCTAAAGCACTCAGGGAGGAAGCAACAGTAGCAGGAAGACAGTGTAAGGGCAGTAGGGAAGGAAAGGAGGTGAGACCTAGGCGGCTGCTGGCAACATACAACCACAAAACCTCCTTGGTATACAATGAACTACATTTACTTCTCTCTCCCACGTCTGTGGGTAGACTAGGGTTTGGCTGACACAGGCTGGTATCAGCTGGGCTTTGCTCCCGGCCACGGGCTGGGCTTATGTCTGCTCTGTTTCTCAATCATCTGGGATCACCTAGGTCAGAAAATAACTCTAGAGAACTCATTATCATATATATTGCAAAATATTTCATCAACAGAATCTTCTTTTCCAGTACTAAAAGGAAAAAAACCAGCCCTCAGTTGTGTGACCTTGGATAATTCTGGTATTTAGTTAGTTCACATGTAAAATGGGGATGGCAAACAATGCCTACCCTTTGGAGAAGATACAGATGACAACCAAGAAACCCTAGGGACCTACTGAATTTGCTCTCCCATTAGTGAATGGTAAATGGATTATTTGCTTGACCTCATACTCGTCCATAGTAGTTTCCATTAAACTTTTTTCTCTGTCAACTCTACAGGTGAAAAAAACTATCTCCTTTCCAAATGTGTTTTCCAGCACCACCAAGAAATTAAGTGAACTCCGTTTGGATGCTACCTGGTGACAGCATTAGATCCCACAGGCTTAGTCCCCCAAGACTGTCCCCACTTCAGATGTCAATTATAAGCCCAGGTTGTTTCCTACGCTCCTGACCAACTGGCTATAACTAGAGGTTCCCACGGCTTCCCCCTTGGGTTCTTTTAATTTGTAGAGTGGCTCACAGAACTTGGAAAAACAGTTTGCTTTACTAGGTTACCAGTTTATTGGAAAAGGATAGGATTCAGGAACAGCCAGATGGAAAAGATGCATAGGGGAAGATAAGATATATGGGAAGAGTTATGGCGGTCCAGTTCCCTCCACAGACATGCTACCCTCCCCACACACCCACATGTTCAGCAACCTGGAAATCCCTGAACCCCACACTATTGGGTTTTTATGGAGGGTTCATTACATAGGTGTGATTGATTAAATCATTGGCCTTTGGCAAATGATTCAACCTCCAGCCCTTTCCATCTTTCTGAAGATAGGGTGAGGGATGGAACTGAAAGTTCCAACCCTCCAGCGCTGGCTGGCTCCCCTGAGAACCAGCCCCCATCCTTAGGAATTTTCCAAAATTCATCTAATTAACATAAATTTAGATGTGGTTGAAAGGGGCCCGTTATGAGTAATAATACACTCCTTCCACCTTTAAGACTATGTAGCTATTTCAGGAACTGATTATATAAGGCTAAATACTATAACAAGAGATACTCCCATTGCTCTTTTTCCTTAGGAAATTCCAAAGGTTTGGGGAGTTATGAGCCAGAAGACCAAATGTATGTTTCTCACTGTAAATCTTAGTATCGCACATTGTCCTAATTTGCATGTTTTTGAGACCGAAATTGTCTTCACATGCTTATTTACCATTTATGTCTTTCTTTTGCACACTGCCTGTTCATATCGTTTGCTCACTTGGTATATTTCTCTTTTTCCTAATGATTTTCAAAAAGTTATTACAAGGTTATTTGTATGAGATTATTAACCCTTTTATTTATTTTTTTAAGATTTTATTTTTACTGGGGCACCTGGGTGGCTCAGCCATTAAGCATCTGCCCTCAGCTCAGGTCATGATCCCAAGGTCCTGGGATCGAGCCCACATGGGGCTGCCTCCTCGTTGGGAAGCCTGCTTCTCCCTCTCACACCCTTGCTTGTGTTTCCTCTCTTGCTGTCTCTCTCTGTCGAATAAATAAATATATAAAATCTTAAGAAAAAACGATTTTATTTTTACTTATTTTGAGAGAGGGGCGAGCAGGGGGAGGGGCAGAAGGAGAGGGAGAGAGAGAACCCCAAGCAGACTCCACACTGGTGTGGAGCCTGATGTGGGGCTTGATCCCAGATCCTGAGATCACAAACTGAGCCAAAATCAAGAGTGGAACATTTAACCAATTGAGCCACCCAGATGCCCCTATTAACCCTTTTAGAAATGCATTTACCTTTTTGTTATGGATAATTTCAAACATGAAAACGTAGCCAGGATAATATAATGAACTCCCATGTATAATGAACTTTGATAACTATCAACTCATGCCCAGTCTTGTTTATACAACTATCCACTTTTACTTTCTGATATTATTTTTTAAAGTAATCTCTGCGCCAAATGTGGGGTTCAAACTCATGGCCCCAAGATCAAGAGTTGCATGCTCCACTGACTGAGCCAGCCAGGCGCCCCCTCTCCTGAATTATTTTGAAGCAAATCACAGAAAACATAATCATTTTACCTGTAATTATTCCTGCATGTATCTCTAAAATTATAAGGGGCTCTTTTTCAAAAACAAAACATAATACCATTATTCCACCGAGAAAATTAACGGGATTCTTAACCATCAAATATTCCTAACCTTTTGCCTTATTAATTTCTTTTTTTAAATGATCTCTTCACAATTGTTGATATGACTAATGTGCTTTTGCTTGAAGCACATCTAAATCAAATATCCCCATAATCACACACTGCATACTTGTTTTTCTCTTTCAAAGTTTCCAGCATACTTTCCATTTGTGAAAAGTAGTAAAGGAAACTTCATTGAAAATGGAGTTGGGAAGGCCTAAAGGGGGAGCACTCATGTGCAGACCACTGGTTGCAGCCTACAGGGTGAACAAGAAGGAAGGTCTCTTTCTGCCCCAGCAACAACACACCACCACTTGCAGCCATAGAGAAACCACCACAACCTCAAATGTGTGTTCTTCTCCAACGAACTTTCATGCAAAACAAGCCTCCCCTGAAACCTAAAAAAGGCTTACCTTCCCTTTGTCTCTTTGGACTTGCCTATGGTTTTTACAGTGTACTTGTCCTGAATTACAATTCCCCTGCTATTCCCAAATAAATTCCTTTTGCTAATAAAATAACTAGCCATTTTATTTTTAAAGTTGACACACGTGGAAGAGTCATCAAGTTGAGAACGTGAGGGTGGACAGGAAAAGCTAGCAAGAAAATGGGATTAATGAAAAAAAAATGTGTTTAAGTAAACTGCAAAAAAATGGGCAGTTAGGTTAGCAACACAAAGAACCACTGAAAGTGAGTTGTTAAAAACATGTAAAATCAGTAACTAGACTCACCACAAATAATCACCAGAAACACGGACAAATGGTCTATTTAGGAAACAGAAGTCCACTTTCTGAATACCAAAGGTAAAAAAAAAAAAGAGAGAGATAGAGAGAAAATATGTGAATACAGTAAAGGTGAAATAGCTTCCTTCTTAGAGCACAAAGCTTGTGGTCTTGTTTTATAGTTGGACCATGTGAACAGCTGCTCCTGGCTCTGGTCTACCCTCCTTAGACGAAGTTCAGAGTGAAACAAAATGCCTGGGTATAAATGACAATAGCTCTCTGACACCAGTCATCTGGGAATAAAACGTTGACACTCTAGTTTTAATTTGGGAGAAACAACCTTTATACAAGACACGAGCAGTTCCAAGGTTCTCTGTTTTTCCATTCCCAATCCAGACTTTGTCTTCGATATTTCTTCATAAGAATTGCCTCATTTATATCACATTTTATTACATGCGTATATTGTGTGTTTAGTGAAGATACATGAATGAAAAATCTTTCTGTAAGTTCTTTAATATGGGTCTCTTTTTGGCCTGGATTTGTAGAGAGACCAAAGGGCCCACTTTTAATATTTTCACAAGTTCCTCATGAATAAGCTACTTATTCATCATTTGGTGAATGACGTATTTTAACCACTTAAATGGGAATGTTAAAAAACACTTGCTTTCCAAAGCCAAGAATATTTCTTATTTACACATAATTTTTAATGAACTGGGCTTAACATAAAAGACCCTGTTTATAGAAATTCAATTAGTTGCAAACTTACAGATAAAATAACAACAACAAAAAGCCAATTTGTGGACAAGATTATAATTTTTTATTACAGTTTTCCAAGTGGATAGAAAACATGATTTAAATTGCCCTGGGGGGGCCTCCTAGGTGGCTCAGTCAGTTAAGCATCTCCCTTGGGCTCAGGTCATGATCCCAGGGTCCTGGGGTTGAGTCCCACATCAGGGTCCTAGCTCAGCAGGGAGGCTGCTTCTCCCTCTGCCTGCTGCTCCCCCTACTTGCGCTCACTCTCTTTCTCCCTCTGACAAATGAATAAATTACATATTTTAAAAATAAATTGTTTAGGGGATGGGATGCCTGGGTAGCTCAGCCAGTTAAGCATCCAACTCTTGATTTGGCTCAGGTCAAAATAGGGTTGTGAGATTGAGCCCTGCCTCAGGATTCACGCCCAGTGGATAATCTTGCTTAAGATTATCTCTCCCTCTCATGAAATATTTATGCCAACTAACAAATGCATTTTTAAATAAATGTATAAATATCTCCAAAAAAAAAGATTATCTCTCCTCCCACCCTCCCCCTCCTCTCTCTCCCTCTCAAAAAAAAAAAAGTTTGAATACTGTCATAAACCTTTTTCTACTTTACATTCAAAAAGCGAATGGATACTGAAAAATATATCCAATTTTGTTTTACTTTTTAAAGGTTTTTTTAAAAGATTTTATTTATTTATTTGACAGAGATAGAGACAGCCAGTGAGAGAGGGAAAACAAGCAGGGGGAGTGGGAGAGGAAGAAGCAGGCTCATAGCAGAGGAGCCTGACGTGGGGCTCAATCCCATAACGCTGGGATCACGCCCTGAGCCGAAGGAAGACACCTAACCGCTGTGCCACCCAGGTGCCCCAACTTTTTAAAGATTTTTATTTAAGTAATCTCTACAGCCAGTGTGGGGCTTGAATTTACAATGCCGAGATCAAGAGTCACATGCTCTAACGACTGAGGCAGCCAGGCATCCCAAAATATATCCAATTTTAGATATTTCCTTAATGTTCTAGGGTCTGTCAAAATTGGAAATACAAAACTGGAGATCTCAGAGTTAATCCATTATTTCTTTCAATCATGAAATGAAAAATTCAGGACACCAAGATAATCAAAGAATGTCACAGGCCCTTTATTCCCTATGGAATGTATATTCAAACACCATTGAGTTTACCTGTTCTACCTTCCCTGGCTCAAGGTGGGAGTAGTTAATAGTCCAAGTGGTCCTGAACTCCTGCCCTGGGGCTGCTCAACCAGTATATGGGGCATTTTACCTGCAGGCTTTGGATGGGATGAGATATTCTGATCCTTAACATAGCCCAGGAAATGTATTGTGGATCCGTGTCTAATTAATCTCATTTCAACTCTCTTCTGGTTTTAAATACAGATGGGTAAGTGTCCTCTTAAGCTAATTTAGGGAGATTTTTTTATAAAGTCAAAGCTGAGGGTATCACCATGAGGATTTGTAAATATTAGTTAATATCCTTCAGGGTGCATATAATCCCTGTTTTATTGTAAAAAGAAATAATTAACTTGGCCTATCTTGTTGCTAAAGAACATTGGTCTAAATGTTTACTCTCTTCCATTTCCCATTAAAAGAAAAAATATATATGGAGGTAGCAGATTTTCAGATCCTATTTGCATAATATCACAAAAATCCCACTCGCCCCTCATGTATCAATGACATAGTGAAAAATGTTTTACTCTATTAGCTGACAGTTTTAAAATAAAAACAAAAGTAAAAAACTAGAGCACATATTGTATTGTAATCTGCCTTTTTACTTAAAATAGCACACACTTCTCCAACTTCTGTTTTCTATGTAGTTTTTAATGGCTTGACAAATTCCCTGTATGAATGTATCGTGGATCTAAACAATATTCTATTGCTGGGCATTTAGGTTATTTCAAGTTAGCTATTACAAATAATATTGAACACTCTGGTATGTTTTAAATATATCTCTGATTATTTCTTTATATAAAATTCTTAGAAATGCAGTTACTGGGGTGCCTGGCTGGCTCAGTTGGTAGAGCACATCACTCTTGATCTCAGGATTGTAAATTCAAGCCCCACATGGGGTGTAGAGATTACTTAAATAAATTAAAAAAAAAACCTTTAAGAAAAGTAAGGCAATTACTGTGTTAAAAAGCATGAGTACTTTGTTTTTTTTCTCAGTCTACCTTATTCAGAGATAATTTAAATCCAATTCATAAATTTTAAGTGTTTGATGACTTTTGATAAATGTGAGTTACATAACTCCCACAATCAGGATACACATTTCCTCATGCTTTATAGTCAGTCCCCTCCCTGATCCTTCATGCATCGTAACCAATGGTTTTGTTTACTGTGACTCTGATTTTGCCTTTTCTAGAAATGCATATAAATGGAATCCTACAGTATATAGTCTTTTGTGTCTGGCTTCTCCATTAGCATAATGTCCTTGAGATTAATCCATGGTGCAAGTATCGGTAGTCTATCCCTTCTCATTCGTTAGTATTCCATTCTTAGCTGATGAACATTGGTTTTCCAATTTTCCAATTTTTTACTATATGAATAAAGCAACTATGAATGTTCACATACAAGACTTTACATGGACATATACTTTTATTTTCCTTGAGTAAATAATACTGGGAAGTGGAATTACAGACTACATGGTAAATGTTTGATTTCATAAGAAATTGACAAACTGTTTTCCAAAGTGGCGGTATCATTTTGCACCATGTCTTCACCACCACTTGGTAGTGTCAGTCTTTTTCATTTAGTGGATATGTAGTGGTAACTCATGTGGCTTTAAGTAGTGGTTTCCTGAAGAATAAAGATAATGAGCATCTTTTTATGTGCTTATTGGACTGTCTTTTCTTTTTCGTAATGTGTCTGTTAAAGTCTTGTTGGGGATTTGGAGACTGATCAAGATAAGAACACAAGAAGCAATAACACACAAGCTTTATTGGGCAGTACTTAGAGTTGGAGGAGTTTTCAGGGCTTCATGAAGTCCCTCAGAGCATGAGGCTGTCTGGAGGCTGACATCTGGAGGCTGACAGTGAGGGGGTCACCGTCCAAAAAGGGAGGAGGGCAAGGGAACTCCCAGAGGAGAGGACAATCAGACAGGAGGCTTACATGTCTAGGTGATGTGTTCCAGCAGCATGGGAGAGCATCTCTGGGTCAGAGCTTCGAAAGGCAGCACAAAAGGCTTGGGGTCTTTATGGCCCAGAGCTTTTTTTTTTTTTTTTTTTAAGATTTATTTACTTCAGAGAGAGCTCACGAGTGAGAGAGCACAAGCAGGGGGAGCAGCAGAGGAAGAGGGAGAGGGAGAAGCAGACTCCCCACTGAGCAGCGAGCCCAACATGGGGCTGGATCCCAGGACCCTGAGATCATGACCTGAGCGGAAGGCAGCCGCCCAACCAACCTACCCACCCAGACACCCCCAGGGCTTATTCAACTGACTGCCAGCAGATGTGGAGCTTGGTTTCCTGGAGTATGCAAAGCAGGCAGGTTCTAAAAATCCACTTGTTTGGGCTATTTTGTAAATAATGGAATGTATACGAATTTGAGTTTGGCACTGGTGGGCTCTTATAGCAAAGTTCTCAGACTGTAGTAAAGAAAGAAACTTGGAGGGATGCCCAGGTGGCTCAGTCGGTTAAAGGTCTGCCTTCAGCTCAGGTCACAATCCCAGGGTCCTAGGATCAAGTTACCCATCAGGCTACTTGCTCAGCGGGGAGCCTGCTTCTCCCTCTGCCTGCAGGTCCCCTTGCTTGTGCTCTCTCTTTCTCTGACAAATAAATGAGTAAAATACTTTTTAAAAAAAGAAATAAACTTGGAGCCAATACACAAAGACCATTTTTGATTCATTTATTTAACAAAGTTTCGCTCATTCTTTTAATTAGGTTGTCTGTCTTATTACTGAGTTCTAGGAGTTCTTTATATATCCTGAAGAGGAATCCTTCATCAGATGTGTTACAAATATTTTTTCCCAGTCTATGGCTTGTCTTTTTATTTAACAGTGTTTTTTGACGAGGAAGATTTTTATTTTAATGAAATCCAATTTATTAACTTTTTAAAAAAGATTTTAAGTAATTTCTACACCCAACTTGGGGCTCAAACTCAACCCTGAGATTAAGCATCATATGTTCTACCTACTGAGCCAGACAAGATCCCTGTTTATCAACTTTTTTTGAATGCTTCCTACTTTCTGTGCCTTATCTAAGAAATCTTTGCATTACCTAAGATCACAAAGATTTTCTTCCTGTTTTTTCTAGAAGTTTTATCTCTTGTGTTTAGGTTTAGTGACCCATCTCAAGTTAATCTTTGTATATAGTATGAGGCGAGGAACAAAGCTCATCATTTTGCCAATGATACCCAACTGTTGCTACATCATTTGTTGAAAAAATTTTCCCTACTGACTTACCTTAGCACTTTTGTTGAAAAAATCACTTGATGATATATGTGTACACCTCTACTTTGTTTTGTCCCATTTATCATTATGTTAAAATTACACTGTCTAGATTACTATAAAGTCTTGAAATCAGATAGTGAGTGCATCTTTTTTGTCTTACCTACTCTAGAGACTTTGCATTTCCATATAAATTTAGCCTGCCGAATTCTATAAAAATAATTTAAAAGTCTGCTGGTATTTTGACTGGAATTTTTTTGGATCTATAGATCAATTTGAAGAGAGGTGAAATCTTAACAATATTGAGTCTTCCAATCCATTAACATGGTATCTCTCCCATTATTTTCGTATTCTTTAGTTTCTCTCAGCAGTGTTTTATAGTTTCCACATACAGGTCTTACACAAAATTTATTAAACATATCCCTAAGTATTTCCTGTTTGCTACAGCTATTTAAATGGTTTTGTTTTCTAAATTTCATTTTATAATTGTTTTTTGCTAGGACATGAGCATTTTTAAGGCTCTTCGTAAATACTGTCATTTACAAAGGTCATGCCAATTTATATATCCAACAAAATATGAGATTGCCTGTTTGGCCACATTTTTTAAAAGTCTGCAAGAGAACACGAGTGGGAAGAGCAGAAGGAGAGAATCTCAAGCAGACTCCATGCTGAGCACAGAGCCGATGAGGGACTCTATCTCACAACCTCAAGATAACAACCTGAGCTGAAACCAAGAGTCTGAGGCTTAACCAACTGCACCACCTAGATGCCCCTTGACCACACTTTTGTAAGTACTGCTCTCATTCAAACTTTCCCCCCCCATTTGACAAGTAGTTCTATTCTTTCAATTAACTTTTTTTGACTCCTGGAGAATTATAATCTTCTCTTGAGCAGAGTAGGTTGTTGTTGGACCTCAGGCACAGAACATTTGCTCACACACATTGGTTTACAGCACACCATCATCATTGGCCTTTAATTTCTTTTACCTCATTCCCCAATCCTCCCTCTATGGGCAACTTTTTTCTCGTTCTTAGGAAACCATTCCAATGTGTTTGACATAGGTTTTTGAATATTTTCTTACATTTTTGTGTCCATGTGTTTTAAATTTACACAAATGATATTGTTATAGACTGCATTGTTTATTACTCTCACTAAACTGTATTTTTAAAACATATGCAGATGTGGTAGATATATGTAGTCCTTTGCTTCTATCTAATGCATACCTGTATGTGTGTCCCTCCACCATATTTTACCTACCCTCTCAATGATTAAGAAACCTAGATTGGCAGGCCACCTGGGTGGCTCACTCAGTTCAGCGTCCAACACTCGATTTTGGCTCGCCCTGTGTTGGGCTCTGTGCTCAGCATGAAGTCTGCTTGTCTCCCTCTGTCACCCCTGCTTCTCCCCTCTGCTCACGTACGTGTCTCTCAAATAAATAAAAATCTTAAAAAAAAAACAAACCTACATTGGCTTGAAGTTTGACACCAAAAAACCCAATGTGATTATTACTCTCATATTTGTTCCTTTAAAGTCCTGTGTAAGACTTCTTGAGGACATACACCCAGAAACAATTTAATAATGTCTATATTAAATTTTGCCATACTGTTATCCCAGAACAGCTCCACCACTTTAAGCACCAGTGTATGAGGGCTCCTATTCATCTCTACCCCATCAACACTTGACATTATCCACCTTTATAAGTTTTGTTAGTCTGTTGGGTACTGAGAGATATTTTATTGTGGCTTTAATCTGAAACTCTCTCATTACTAATGAGTTTGAGCATATCTTCTTGTCATTAGTCTGTTCATATCCTTGGTGCATTTTTCTACTGAGGCTCTTGTTTTTTGTTTGATGATCTAGGCATTCCCTGTTGTACTGTAGATACTAGTTCCTTGACAGATTTAGACATGTAAACATATTCTCCTATACTGCCATCTCTTATAAAAATTATGAAATCTTTTTTCCCAGTATTTTTTTACAGATATCTACTGACACATAACAAAGCACCCAAAACCTTGTAAGTTTAGAACAAACCATTTTATTTTGCTTATGATTTTCTGGGTCAAAAATTGAGAAGGGCTCTCCTGGATGGTTCATCTGATTTACATAGCAACAGCCATGGCAGATGTGCCTGGAGGATCCATTTCCAAAATGGTTTCTTCACCTTACATGGTCCCTTAATGCTCCTTGGCCTCTCCAGTAGATGTTTTATGCTCCAGGACCTCATTAAATGACTTCGGCCTTCTTAGAACATAGCGATTTCAGAGTAATTGCATCTCTTAATAGTGGCTGGCTTCCAAAAGGCATGAAGAAATTGTCAGGCCAAGTACAAGCAACACCTGGAACTGGCATATCATCCATTCTACCATGTTCTCTTGGTCCAAGCAGTCAAAAAGCCTACCCAAAATTAAGGAAGTGGAGAGATGCCACCTTTTGAGGACAGAGTGACATCACATTGCAGAAGAGCATGTCACATGGGAGGTACTGTTATGGTCATCTTTGGAAAACACAAGCTGCTACATTATGCAACATTTTTTATTTTGTGAACTGTCAAACCACGGCTTAGCCTTTCTACCTTCTCTTACTGATTGATAAAACTCTATATTAAGTATCTAAAACTTTTGCATTTCTGGGGCGCCTGGGTGGCACAGCGGTTGCGTCTACCTTCGGCTCAGGGAGTGATCCTGGCGTTATGGGATCGAGCCCCACATCAGGCTCCCACATCAGGCTCCCTCGCTATGAGCCTGCTTCTTCCTCTCCCACTCCCCCTGCTTGTGTTCCCTCTCTCTCTGGTTGTCTCTATCTCTGTCGAATAAATAAATAAAACCTTTAAAAAAAAAAAAACTTTTGCATTTCTATATATTGTGTTCTTTCTAAGTTTTCCTCTTCAGGTAGAAGACTACAAGTCAGTTGCATTTACTTTACCATTAGTTTTCTTTTTAAAATTTTGTGTTAGAATGAAAAAACTTAGGACATCTGGTTGGTTCAGTCGGCTAAGCACCTGACTCTTGATTTTGGCTCAGGACATGATCTCAGGGTTGTGAGATTAAGCCCTGCATCGGGCTCCATGCTGTGCATGGAGCCTGCTTAAGATTCTCTCTCTCCCTGTCTCTCTCTCTCTCCCCCACCCTGCTCAAGTGCTCTGGCACTCTCTTAAAAAAAAAAAAAAAAGAAACAGAAAAAAATTACTTAAATCTGTGTATCTCAAAAAAAAGATATATTATAGAATATTATCAATAAGCCATTTCACAAATATCTTAAAATTAACTCCATTATAGTATAAACTCAAATTCTATAATTATAACAAACAGTACAGAAAAGTTTAAAATCACTAATGTTTTCATTTTAACTAATACAATGGACTCTTTCGTTCCCTCTTATAAACTGCACTTACTCTATACCTTTGATTAATACCAAAATATAAAGGAACAAGTTGGCCACTCTTAATACAACTTCACTGAAAGTATAGTTTCTATCCCCTTGGGAAAAAACCCAAAAGCCAAAACAAAACAAAACTTCTTTAAAAACAATTTAAAAATCCAGGGGTGCCTGGGTGGCTCAGCTGTTAAGCATCTGCCTTCGGCTCAGGGCGTGATCCCAGAGACCTGGGATCGAGCCCCACATCAGGCTCCTCCGCTGGGAGCCTGCTTCTTCCTCTCCCACTCCCCCTGCCTGTGTTCCCTCTCTCACTGGCTGTCTCACTCTCTGTCAAATAAATAAAATCTTTAAAAAAATTTTTAAAAAAATTTAAAATCCAGAAACATGGAGTTTAAAAAAAATGAAAGCAGTTTACAAATAATTTTTTAGATTAGTAAACATGCACAACTTCTTGTATTCCTTCACATGAACTAAAAATTTTCTTCTTATATGTTCTTAATAAAAATTTCACAAATATGCATTTCATGAGTGTCAGGCAAGAAATAATACTGTCTTCGAGTAAAACGTGTCTGAAAAAGACAAACCACGTATCTCTGTTAACTGAAGACTGTTAATAATAGAAAAGGAGACTAAAGCCATACACCTTAGACTTTTTTTGCAGGCCACACTGGAACTTGGTGCTGAGGTTTAAAGAAGTCATTAACTCGTTTTCCCCCAGAATATAGAAACGTAGCATGTATAGCATTTTAGTTATAAAAATGTAATATGACAAGGGGTGCCTGGGTGGCTTAGTTAGTTAAGCATCCAACTCTTGATTTTGGCTGTCATGATCTCAGGGTTGTGGGATCCAGCCCCAAGTCCAAGTCCGGGCTCTGTGCTCAGCAGGGAGTCTGCTTGAGATTCTCTCCCTCTCTTTCTGCCCCTCCCCTGCTTGTGTACACTCTTCTCAAATAAAATTGGGATGTTTTCTGCTGCTGTTTCTTCAGATGTTTTTTGCACTCTACTCTTTCTCTTCTCCTTTGGGATTCTGATAAAATGAATATCAGACCTTGTGATATTGTCCCATTGGCTCTGTTCATTTATTTTTTCTTTCATTTTCCTCTCTGTTCATCAGATTGGATAATTTCTATTGCTCTAGCTTCAAGTTCACAGACTCTTTTCTTCATTATCTCCATTCTGCAACTGATTATCTCCAGGGAATTTTGGGTTTTATTTTGGTTTTTATTTTGGTTATGTGTTTTTGAGTCCTAAAATTTTGTTTTGTTCCTCTCTCTCTCTCTCTCTCTCTCACACACACACACACACTATAATCTTATCTCTCTGCTGAGACTCCTCTATTTTTTTTTCAAGAATATTCTTCTTGACTTCTTGAAGCATGGATACTTAGAATGAATATTATGGATATTTTAGAGGAAAAATGGTTTTTAAAATTTGAAGCAAATAATTTGGAAAAAAATCCAAAATAAACAAAAATGTCATTTAAGTTCCAGAGCCACACAAGCACACTGAGGGATAAAGTTGAACAAAATGAAAATTAAGGAAAACAGAGGACAAAGAAAAATAATCTCTTAAGGTCTCCTGAATTTTTAAGACACAGATGGAATCTGGGGTGCACGGGTGGCTCAGTTGTTAACTAAAGACTGTTAATAGAAAAGGAGACTAAAGCCATACACCCTAGACTTTTTTTTGCAGGCCACACTGGAACTTGGTGCTGAGGTTTAAAGACCTAGCCTTCGGCTAGCTCATGATCCAGAGTCCCAGGATCGAGCCCCAGGTCAGGATCCCTGCTCAGCGGGGAGTCTGCTTCTCCCTCTCCCCCTGCTCCTTCTCTCTCACTATACTATCTCTCTCAAATAAATAAATAAAATTTAAAAAAAGATATAGATAGAATCAAGTTTTGGAGTATATGTATATGCTCTTGTTTTCTTTCCAATAGGAAATGAAGTAATACCTTTTAACCTAGATACAACCTTTTGCTGTAACTATTGGTGTGTTGTGTCTTGCCTATAAAAATCCTATGATTAATAACCTGTCTTCAAGAAATAAGGTCCAGCAGAGCAGAGGTAATGCATCCTGTTCTGGAAATATATGTAGGAAGCAGAAAATAAGATTCACTGAAAGGCGTGAAACAATTTTTAAACTTTTCCTCTTTCTTTCAGACACCTTATTATCCTCCAAAAAGGTGGACTGAGTGGGTGGAGATGCACTCCATGTTCAAGAGTATTGTTATCTGAAAACAAAATATATAAACAAGCACACAAAGAACAATTAACAATTCTTCCACTTCAAATAGTGTAAACGAAAACTAAGGGCCAAATTCTGAATGGGTGGTTTGTTGTTTTGTATGTGCAGTTTCACCACTCACTGTTCAGATCCAGAAATACATTAATAAAAAATGTGTGTTTTCAGCAATATGAACAGTATTGTACAGGGAAACGAAATTAGAAAGGACTTGCATCAAGGCCTCAAACAGATATTCCTACTCAACCCCTCCCTCCAAGTGTTTCCAAATTTTGGTTACAATCTAAAATGAAAACTTCAATTTTTTGTTATCCTCCATATTGTATTATTTGGAAGTAAGTTTGTGTTTATTTTTGAATGAACACCGGAACCAAGGCTTTCATTTATAACACCTGCATCAAGAATATTACCAGTGGGGTGCCTGCCTGGCTCAGTACGTAAAGCATGTGACTCTCGATCTTCTGGTCATGAGTTCAAGCCCCACATTGGGTGTGGAGGCTAATTTAAAAAAAAATTAATTAAGAAAAAAAAGAATGTTACCAGTTACCCTTTGGTGCTATAGCTTACTGAAAGGAGTTTCATCAAAACCACACAAAGCCCAAGTTTCAAAATGATCACTTTTGAGACATTTATCAAATATACATACACATCCATAGGAATCATCTTCTCCAAAAGGTAGTAAATCTTACCATATTTTTTCTGGAAGTATAGTTGACTTTCTTGTATTTCAAAAAACATTTCACACAAGCAGAAGAATTGAAATGACAGAGGTTGAAAGCAGAGTCCCTGAGGGACTAAATGTTAAAATGCTTGAGTGTAAAATCTCACCATTTCTCACCAAATCTCACCATTTCTTAGAGATGTGTCTACTCACAAATGTCCAGAAGGGCTCTTTGAAAATACAGATACATTTATTTCTAAACTTATCAAAGTAAGTACCTACCTATTCTCCAAGCACTTTCAAATGAACCATTTGTTAAGGACCTGAGTCACAGGTAACTTGGCAATTAAAAATGTACGCATCTTGGGGCGCCTAGGTGGCTCAGTCGGTTAAGCGTCTGCCTTCAGTTCAGGTCAGGATCCCAGAGTCCCGGGATTTGACCCGGCGTCGGGCTCCCTGCTCAGTGGAGACCCTGCTTCTTCCCCTGCCCCTCACCCCACTCACGCTCTCTCAAACAAATAAATAAATAAAATCTTAAAAAAACAAAACAAAACTGTATGTCCCTTCTTTCAAAGCAAATTGTGGTTGTCGTTGGTTTTGAATGATTTTATGGTTCTACAAATCTACAAATTCTAGCCATTCCTAAGATACAAAGTTCTCCTAAGATACAAAACCAACTCACCAGTATTTTACCACATCACCAAACAATAACAAATATGAACAATATAGATCATTTAAAAATAAGTTTCCCAATCTTTTTCCAGTGGCAAGTTAATTAATATTCTAAGATACACTGGGGTCAGATCAGAGTGAAGGAAATACCTTCCTGACACCTGACCAGCAAGCCAACAGTATTAGTCTATCAATCTATACCCAAAATCACATTCGACAGAAGTATGTATACAAAACCATCCACTTTGCTCCTTCCCATACCATTACTATATTTTCAAAAACTCAGGTACTAAGCAAACTCAGATGAAAGGGGAATTATGAAAACCCAGTACATCACACAACATCAAAGGGTTTTTAATGATATATGAAAGTAGTCAAAAAAAATGACACAGAAACAGGTTTCATAGGCTCTAAAATACCAAAAAAAACCAATTTTTTTCTCTCTCACTATATATCATTTCTGTCACATGGCCTGCCCCCCAAACTAAAAATTGATAGCTGATTTCCAAAACCACACTGTACCTTATTTTAAATCCCCCATTTCACCAAACTTGAATGAAAAAATGTTCGAGATGCCAATTCTACTCGGGGGGGGGGGAAACTTTTATACATGATATTGTCTGAGAAATAGCTTTTCATGGCCAGTGAGGCCCCAAGTTACATAAATAACAACCAGATTGTCTAAAGAAGGCAGAAGTTATGGAGCAGCACATGGTGGCAGAAATAGTGAGTTTGTGCAGGGGTGTTAAGACAGGTAATGGTGTTATCCTGAGATTTGGTGTTATCCTGGCAATTTGGTGCCTGGCAATTTGGTGTTATCCTGAGATTCTGAGACATGCAGTTACATGTCAGTACACAGTGTCCCAATTTGACTCAAGCTGAGAGATTATCAAGAAACAAGTAAGGTCAAAGTGTCTCAACATGCAGAGGAACCCTGTGGGCCAAGAGTAAAGTAACACTGCTAAAAGCAAATGTGATTCCCATAAGCACCCAAACAACTTCACAGCACCACTAAGGAGAAGGGGCTTGCTCCCTAAACCAAAGGTAATTGTGATGGTGGTATCTGTTTTAAATTCATTTTTTTCACACAACAGTATTCTACGAACAACGGCAAAGCAATCTTCCCGAGACTCACAAAAGTTTAAGATCTCATCCAACTTAACAGAAAGTCATTTCACAAGGAGGAACTGCAGAACACTGCCTCTCAGGAAACAAGGGCAAGGTTCATCACATGCAAGAAAAAGTGAAACACACACTCAGGGGCACGTGCACCACTCATGCAATTTCAAACAAGACAGACAACACTCAGGATATTGCCGTCCACACTTTCCAAAATTCCACCTGTTGCACAAATCCCACCAGACCCAAGAAAACAAGTCCAACCTAACCCCAAATAGGGTCATGAGCATCCACGACTACAAGTACAGAGTCGAACACTGTAAGAAAAGTGGGAGGGGTGCAGGATACGAACCACAGCAAAACAAAGCATGCCCCAAAATGCTTAGGCGCTGGGCACCCAGATATTTTGAACGCTGAAAGCCAGACCTTTAGGATCTGGCAGGCTGGGGCCCTTCACCTAGCCCTTAGCCGCCAGCGGCCCCCAGGCCAATCTAGCGACAGCAGGCCCCAAGCTTAACCCAGCAAACCGCTCGCCCACCTCCCAGGCACACAATTAACAGGCCCTCGGTAACCTGGGGGCTGTCGGTGGCTTTCTGACAGTACAGAGAGACCCCCAAGCCGTCTGGAATGACAGCATCCCCCAACTCCTGCCTTGGCGGCGGCCATCATACCAAAATAACGAACTTTTACGACAACTCCCACAATACCCGCGGCCTACAACTCCCAGAGTGCACCGGGCGGCGCCGCCGTTAACCCTGTCGTGGCGCCGGGGCTGGTGAGCCCTTCTCCCCTCCCCCTCCCTGCACCCAATTGTTGCACCAACTTCCACTCTCACAATCCCAAACTAACTTTGAAAATTCTGTCAAGCAGTTCCAGTTCTGCTATTTCGCTGCCTTCCTTTATCACTCAAACCGCCTCAGCTACCCGGAAAATTATCCCTGACAGAGTACTATTTGTTATCCCAGAGCACTCTTCACAGTGCTAAATGTTTGTCATTTATAGGAGTACATTTAGCTTCAATTAATCTTCCCCTTCGCCTTTATAATTTTCTGGCATTTTTCTAAATTATTATAACACAGATATTTTGGTACTCAACATTATTAATTTAAAAATTGTTTTCTAAAATCTGAGAACCAACAACAGAGGACTATCCTATAGCTGACTATAATAGTCTCTATCTCTACGTTTTGTAAGATAAACTTCCGTAAAAAATTCATGCAACTCTAAATAAGTCCTAATAAGAAAAATTAGATATGGGCAATATATCTTTTCAATTTCAAGTTCATTTTTTTTTAAGGGAAAACTCTATTGTGTCAACACACTTTGTTTTCCCTTTTTCTCTCTCTTGATAGAAAGACAATCAGAAATAGCATATACTACTACTTTATCCCTTTCTGACTTTAAAAAATAACAAACGACCAGTCAGGAAACATTTTCATATAATTTGAAAAGAAAGAGTACATTCTTTCAGAAAACTGCACAATCACATATTTTGCTAATGAAAGAACTCCTTTAAAGTTTCTCATTTTAATTAAAAACAAGTTTTAAAATGCATTTCTTTTAAATACATTGCCCATAATTTCAGTATATATGACAATCACATTTAGAGATCACTGTATCATCAATATAAATTAAATGTGTAAGATGTACTTACACAAACTGCAACTTGCTTAGACGTGTGACTGACTGACAGACAAAATAATTGTTCGGTATTTGATGCATGACTTAAAACAACAACTAGAATTCTCCTATAGTATCTGCTATTTTTCTCATACCAAAATATAAAATAAAATGTACATAATGTCTGATTTTTCCACGGAAACATTTTGCCATTTAAAAGGGCACTCAAAATGTATCATGAATTTCAAATCACAAAACTCACAAATCCTCACACACACACACACACACACACACACAAAACCCAAAGCCCTTTGGGAAAGATACGTCTTCAGCAAAACTCTACAAAATCTTATTTTAAACATGACCCTTAATATTACATTTAGCTTATCAGTAAATTTTTTGATCTACAATGAGAAAATACTTCTGCAGCATTAATTTTTTTCATTCGTGTTACAGTATATACTTTCATTAACATGTAAGGTAAATGCTATATGCCAAGACATAAAATATATACATGTATATATTTTTAAATTTTAGTTCATTCGACTATTTTAGATTCTGTATTTTTCTAATTTTAACATAACATCTTAGTTAGAATTTAGCTAGGCAAAGTTGCATTTTTTCCTCTCTATTTTTTAGTATCTGCTAGACCATAAAAATGTAATGCATATTTATATATTATTCTTCCGATGTTAAAATGTATGATTCATACAAAAGTTTCAAAAACAAGTTAGAAATGAAACTAATCTCCTCGTATATTTATAACATGCTTACAACTCTTTTCTCAGTGCTATTAAATTATATTTTCCATTACAAGGTTGGTTTTTTTCTATTTTTTTATCTTTTAAAATATAAGATTTAAAAACTGACATATTAAAGGACTTTATTTAAAGAATACATTAGAAACAATGTTAGAATCTTTTACAGATTACCAAAACTCTTCTTTTAAAAATAACTTAGAAGTTTAGTATATCCTAATTAAGTAATTTAAGTAAATCTTAACCTATATACTTATTATTAAGATGAATGTCTTTATAAGAAGAAAAATATATTCTAGAAATGAATTCTTCAAATTTGTGTAAAAAAAATTAGTACTTTTGTCCCAAAGTTTTTAGATTTTATTTAACCACATGAATTTTTACGTGCATTTCTCAAAGACCGAAACATCTATGCTATGATTTTTAAAAATATTTATATGTAACTGTTTCATATATTTAAAATTAGGAGAAGTCTTATTTATTCTTGAGAATATATGTTAATTGAAGAGGAACATTGCAATTTATTTTTTTTTCCAAATGTGGTATTGGTGAGAAAGCTAGAATGTACAAATTTGTATATTTTATAACAGATTCTATGTATAATTTCTCTAACTACTTCTTTCATTCTTTCAGCTTCATAAAATACTTCAAAGGATCTCTAAATGATTTAGATATTTTAATTGCATTTTTAGTTTATCTGCTTTAAAACATCTGATTTTCATATATGTGATTTATACTGTTCATGCAAGTAAACTGCACTAATAGAATTACTGCCAAAAATAGAATGAGTTGCTAATATTTTAATATGCTCAAAAAGTTATCCTGTCTTCCCTTTTCGTACGTTACCAGTATGACACAAATAAAAATTGAAAAGAGGTCACACACAAAGGGCAGGTTCTTGCCTGATAAAACAAATTGTTTATATTTACATTATGACCCTACAAAGCAATATTTTCCTAGTCTGTGAATATATCCCAGAGTTTAAGCTTCTTTGTTACTGTCCAAACCTTAAATAACTTTATTTCACTGACCTGATTTTAAAGCAGTGACCAGTCTTTCGAATGTATCAAAATAGTCTATTTTTTATTATTATATACATTTATATTTATGTTTAGGGATATTCTAGGTGTCTCTAGATTTTGTGAAATATAATTTTAATTTTGTTATGTCCTAAATACTTAGAAAAGATGATGATGGGAATCCTATTATAATGTCCGTCTATTAGAAAGTGCAAAAAGGGGGCCTCTTTTTTCCCCCAACAAATTGATTTTTTTTAATGAAAAATTCTCAACTAATTTGTTTTATTTAACTTAAAAACCCAGCTTTCTGTTATCTTCATAATGTTTTATATCAGTTAGCATAAGCAAAGCTTAAGTTCATGTTACTTCTTTTCTCTAATTGAAATGCTCTCTTTTCAACAGATGGATAAACAATAGAAAATGCTTCCTTACCTAAAGATGGAAAGTTTCACCTTTAAAAAAGTCTCCAAGGTTCTTCAGAAGATAAAACTTGACCTTTTCCTATAGAAATAACAAAGATACAGGTTAACGATTATGATCACTCTAAAAAATCATAATAGGATGATGGATATATGCATGTTTTGAGTCCTAATTTTAGACAGCAAGGCTTAAATATAATTAAATTAAATCAGTGCTGCCAATTAAAAAATCATCCTCATTTAAATTTTAACTTTTACTACAGAACCGTCACAATAATAGCTTCTTATACTTAGTTGTCCCGCAGTTTATTCTGTTATTGACATATCCTGTGGATCTTACGACTCAGTAATTTTAATAGTCTTTTGATATATTTGTTATTAACTATCTTAATCTGTTTAAGATGTTTTCTAATACATAATAATGCCTGTTTTACATATAGTTTCTATAGCCTAAATTTCTAAACATGTGAGAGAAAAAAGTCCAAATCCTAAACTTTGTAATTTTCAAAGGCTTTTCTAGCTTCAAATCAATTTCCCCAAAAAGAGATATTTAACACATGACATACTCTAAGATAGAAACAATAAATACTTTAAGACAGAGCAAGACTTAGACTGAATGTTTAAAAACAATTGTCGTGCTCCTCCCTCTCCCTCTTTCTGCTCATAATTTTATTTCTATTTTAATACATGATTACATGCATTAGCTCACATTCCTTCTCTCTAAAGAAAAATTATTTCTGTTTAGAAAAATTTCAGGGGCGCCTGGGTGGCTCAGTCCTTAAGCGTCTGCCTTCGGCTCAGGGCGTCATCCCGGGGTCCTGGGATCGAGCTCCACATCGGGCTCCTCCGCTGGGAGCCTGCTTCTTCCTCTCCCACTCCCCCTGCCTGTGTTCCCTCTATCGCTGTCTGTCTCTCTCTCTAACTCTCTGTCAAATAAATAAATAAATAAATCTTAAAAAAAAAAAAGATAAGAAAAATTTCAGATTCTTTACATTTTCCCTTAATGGCATGTAAGGATCTACTATTTCCGATTCCAGAAGGGGAAATGAGTATGAATTATACTATTTCTCCCCCAAATTTCTTTTTCACAGAGCTATTTTCTAATCCTTCCCTCTATATGATTCTGCCATACGTTCACTTAGCTTTTTTTTTTTTTTTTTTTTTTAACAAACCAACAAGATTTGTCTGACATTCCTCTCCCCAACATTTGGGGGCATATTCTGATTTTGTTTTCGTGTTTTGATGCATATGTCACAGTCTGGCTAATGCCACCTCTCCATACTCCAAACACAAGCAGTTTTCACTCACC
Source organism: Ailuropoda melanoleuca (assembly GCF_002007445.2). Classification (NCBI taxonomy): domain Eukaryota; kingdom Metazoa; phylum Chordata; class Mammalia; order Carnivora; family Ursidae; genus Ailuropoda; species Ailuropoda melanoleuca. Next base: position 72,253,667 of record NC_048233.1, on the reverse strand, counting down.
ACTAGGGACTTGTGGGCTTTCGTGCACCAGACCCTGGTAATTTCCTGTTCTTCACCAGGACATCCCATTTGGAGTCCTCATACGGATGGATAAAGTTGGAGAGCACAGGGGCGTTAGAACCACAAGAAAGAATGCCAAGCACACACGTCACCAGTCACATCACTGAAAGTATCTTGCTCATAACCTTAATGATTTAGGGCAATACAGAACCTATAAAACTCATGTGCCCGACCACTAAAATATTCCTTTTTGTTACATCGCTTATGGCTACCTTTGATTTCCTAAACCACTGTTGGTTTTGTTTTTTTTTTTTTTTAATGTGTCCTTTGTGGTACAATTTTGTAAGTGCAAAGCAGAGGTTTCTTTTGAGGGTAAAGAGAATGGACCACTCACAAGTTCAACCAATTTCTAGGGCAGAAGCAGGATGACCTATTGGGTCTCCACCCAGACTAGAAGCTCGAGTTCTGCCTCTTATTTTGCCTTGTCATATGCACCTGAGAGATTGAAGATAACCCTGTAATCACCCTGCACCTCAGTTTCCTGGGCTCCGATTTGATTCCATCACACAACGCAACAAGCAGATCATGAAGTGGGAGCCCAATCAAAAGGCAAAAAGAAGAAAGATTGAGACTAACAGGCAATTTATACCTCAGCTCTACCCATTTTCCTGAAGCCTTTCTCCCAGCAATGGAGGTGGGCTGTGGTATTGGGCAAGATTGAGGGGTGCGATATGGACAGCCTCCAATATCCCCAAACCCTACAACAGTGCAAACAGTAATATGGCCAGACATAACAACAATATTTTTCCTTTTTAATAAAAAAAATGCCAAACTAAAAGCTTCTTTCTAAAATACTGACATGGTAGGTAAATGCTTTTTATAAAGAATAATACACAAGTGGGTTCACGGCCATAAAAATCTTATCATTGCCTCAGCCTCAGCGCTGTTGGCTTCCTCCATGTAAACAGACAAACTAGTCCTCATTCAGTAATCCGATGCTATTGTAACTGGGGAGCAAGCACAGTGGGGAGCCTTTAAACCCCTCGGAGAAACTCCCTCCAACCCAACCTGGCTCGAGAATTGTAAAGGGAGCTCAGCAAAACATTGTTAAGTGTTCAGAAAGAGGATTCCTGCCCCCCTCCCCTGCTCAGAACTCCACGCCAAATTAATCTGACTCATTAGTTCCTATTGAGACACTCCGTTGTTTAAAAGAAAGCACTAAGTATAAACTTAGTTAAAAGTGATTTTTTTAAAAAGCCAAGATTTAGTCATTCTAAACAGTAACAGATTAACGTTAACCACTTACCAGTTTCAACACCAGCTACAAATGGATTAATTCATTTGCTGGAACACTCAACACTGCCACACTCTCTCCCAAACTTTCTTTCCATTTTAGGAAACCAAGTTCTTAGAAATAATAAAATAAGAGTGTTCCTTATCATGGGCTTTTAAACATTAACTACAAATCCAATCTCAGACTGTTGAGCATAAAATTAAGAGTTCTCTCTCTCTTCCTCCCTTCTATTCTGCCCTCTTTTAATTAATTAGGGGGAATTCACAGTCTTCTGTACTCTGCTTTCCTACCAGGGTATCACTTCAACATGGAAGGAACTTCCTCCCTCTCTCCCTTTGTCCTTACTCGAAATCCCTCTTTAAACATACCACAGATTTTCCTGGTTTCGCTATACTGTGATTCTGGCTAAATTTCACCAAACTCTATCCTCACAGAAACTGTAAAATGCAAAATGTAAAATGAGGGGGCTGTACAGGACAATCTCCAAGGTCCCATTTAGCACTAGCATTCTATATGTGTCTCCGATGATCCAGAGAAACCGGAAAAAATCCCTATGAGCACCCAAATGTGGGCCTCATTTCTCTACATGCTACTGCTGTCACTGTGTGTCTGCACACTTGTTGCTGAATTACAACATAACAGACGTTTTTCTGCCTTTCTAGGCTAACAGTCCCCTCTTTGCTTCTTCAACCTAATACTTTTCTTTCTCTTAGAAACCGTTCTGTATCACTGATAATGCCAACTCCATTCTTTCCATTAAGACCATCACTACCACCAGCAACCTTTTTCTGACCTAATTGGGGAATCTCTTCATAATACTGTAACACATTCTTCTAAGAAAACAACCGTGTTTACTTACCCAGACCCTACGGTCCTTACCCTCGTCTATAACATTTACAGACAGTGTCCAAGGCAACAGATGTTGCTCTAAGCACTGCACATTGAATCCTAACAACCAGATAAAGCAGATTCTATTATCATTCCCATTTTACAGATGAGCAAACTGAGGTAAACAAAGGTTAAGTCATTTGCTCAGGGTTTATTTCTAACGAGTGAAGGATCCAAGTTTGAAAACCACACAGTTTGCGTACAGGGCTTGCACCCTTAACCCCACGATGCACACACTACCTTTGATATGATGATTTCCATGAATGCTCCCACCTCTAATATTCTCTGATCGCCCAGCACTTGATTATCTCAGTCTCCTAATAGATGAATTAGGCATAACCAGAATATCTACGTTATAGTGTTTTTGGGGAAAATGAAAGAAATTTAATGTAAAGCACTCCGAACAGTGCCTGGCACAGAGTAAATAGCTTGTGGAAATGTCAGCAATTATTTCGTGGGAGACCTCTCAGTTTGCAGATGAAGACACTGAGGTCACTAGTTCATTAGTGGAATGACTAGGACTGGGGCCCAGAAGTAATGCACTCACTTCTTTTTAAAAATACCATTTATGAACACAGTGTTATCTTTAGAGACATACTTAAATTTTAAGACTAAAAAATAACGTACTTCTTGTGCTTCTTAATCTGGGGCTTTACCTATTGAACTATATGCTCCTTGCTAAAGGGCAAATTCCAAGGAGTCAAGGATTCTGGATTTGCCTGCCCCCACCTTCTAACACATGGTTAGGCTTTGCTGCCTATAAATCAACAACCTCTAATAGTTTTTGGGACAGCAAGCTTCCCAAGGGCTTCCTATCTATTAAAAATCATCTCCCTATTGGGGTGCCTAGGTGACTTCGTTGGTTGAGCATGGACTCTTTTTTTTTTCCCTTATTGTTTTTATTTTTTTTTAATTGTATTTATTTATTTGACAGAGATAGAGACAGCCAGCGAGAGAGGGAACACAAGCAGGGGAAGTGGGAGAGGAAGAAGCGCTCAGAGCGGAGGAGCCTGACGTGGGGCTCGATCCCATAACGCCAGGATCACGCCCTGAGCGGAAGGCAGACGCTTAACCGCTGTGCCACCCAGGCGCCCCTGAGCATGGACTCTTGATTTTGGCTCAGGTCATGATCTTGGGGTCATGGAATTGAGCCCCACGTTGGGCTCCACGCTTAGCATGGAGTTTGCTTGGAATTCTCTCTCCCTCTCCCCCCGATATGTCTCTCTCTCTCTCAAACAAATAAATAAAATCTTAAAAAAAAATTACCTCCATATTGAGTATAGGTTGAAAGTCTTTTCAAATGGTGATAATAATTTGGTGGAATGCATTTCTCACCAGAGGTCCCATACTTGAGAATGAGTCCATTTTATACTTATTAATAGAAAACTAGGGGCACCTGGCTGGCTCAGTCAGGAAAGCACACAACTCTTAATCTCAGGATCATGAGTTTGAGCCCCACGTGGGGAGGTAGTGTTTACTTTAAAAAAAAAAAAAAGGAAAAGAAAATGATATAGGTGTTCGGGATGAAAGGTCTCCTTCCCTGTATAAAGAAAACTGGGGCTTGCAAGGGTGGTGCGGGTAATATTAATATTTTTACATCAATGTGATGTATTAAATGTGATAATAGTAGATTTGAGCATGCATTTGTGTATAGCAAAGGATCAAAGGACCTAAAGTCAACACAGTTGAGGCTGTGCTCTGCACTCCAGAATTTTACATAGAAACAATCCCTTCACTATTTTTTTCCTGTGTCCTCATGGCAATAAATAAATACACACATTTTGTTATCAACAAAGGCAATGCTAACATATCAAAAAAGTATTACATTATTTGGGTAGAATACAGTTACTGTCGTAACAACTATTCAAAAGACAAAAGAAGAATTTGTAAGAAGTGCGTTAATCTGGTAATTCCAAACAAGAGTAAAATAAAATAATCGTGGTACAGTTTATATTTTCGTAATTTATATCACTATCTTTGGACTTTCAGTTAGCTTTCAGGGTCACCTTGGCATCTCTCATTGCCTCTCAAGTTATTATCTGAGAAGCCATGGCTCTCAAACCCTTTTATTTCTGTGGTCTTCTTCAAGGAACATTCCACCTTGTCGTAAGGTCATTACCCCAAACTTCTCAGCATTTAGCTCAAATAAATAAAAAGGCGTATGCCTTCATTTTTAAAGTCTACCATGCTTTCCTTGTAGCTTCAATCTTAGATTTTTGAATGCATTCAAAAAAATAAATAAATAGTATTTTTGCCCAGGATTTTCATTTTGTACTGGTTTGTGCATTAATGACCGTACTTTTAAGAACTAAAGCCCCCACTGAGAATGGTGAATTTGCCCATCAGTCCAGAGAAATTTCAGATCTATGGTCCCCTCTTGTGCATGCACAAATCATTATCTCAACAAGATTTTATTTTATTGATATGTGTGGTATTTTTTAACACTAGAAGATTGGATCTCAATGATTTGTTTTTATTATTATTATTTTTTTTTACAATCTGTTTTGGAAATTTTCAAGCCCAGAAAAGTAGAGAGGATATAACAAACATCCATGCACATATCATCTCTATTTAATAGTTAACAGTCACATTTGCTTCATCTCTCCTTTTTTTCTTTGCTCAAGTACTCTAAAGGAAATGAGAGGCACCATGGCATTTCACTCCTAAATACCTCATTGTGCACATTTCCTACATAACCAGAATGCCACCATCTTTCTTACAAAATTAACAATAATTCCCTATGACCGAGGCCATACTCTATTTTGGGGGGTGGGAAGAGGGGCAGAGAGAGAATCTTGAGCCGTCTCCACATCCAGCATGAAGCCTGACCTGGGGCTGGATCTCATGACCTGAGCCAAAATCAAGAGTCGGACGCCTAACCAACAGAGCCACCCAGGTGCCCCTGCCATATTCTAATTTTTCTACATGGAATCTAATTTTCTTGATAATTTCCTTAAGTTTCTATTCTGTCACCAATGACAGCACACATGTGTTTTTAAATAAAAGCCACCTCTAAAGTGGTTAATTCCAACAAGTTCTGCTAAGGTAGCAATGTGCTCCCTGAACTGCTCCAAGTTCATTACCGGATGGACCACCAGGCATCATCAGTCTTGCCTGTATGCTTGTTGGAGAAATCATACTAAATCAAATACCGATGAGCACTGGATAAAAGAAACTGTGGGATTTCGAGTATGTATTTTCCCTCCATAATCAGTGTGCATTGGGGAGCAAAGGGAGTGGGACAAGGGACCCCAAAATCCTAAATACAGTCACATAGTTTTAAATGGGCTTGTTTTGTCTAATCATTCAGTATAGGTCCATATAGCCCAATCTATACAAGTTGCAAAGGTGGTAATTTTCTGTGGAGTCAAATTCATTGAAACTCAGAGGGGGAAAAAATCACTTTTCCTTCACTGGAGTAAAAGTATAATCCATCAGAGGAGGGGATAACTGGATTAGTTGGGTTTTCTAGGAGTAAGGAATAAAGAGGATTTTCTTAGGGGGTGGGGAGAGGAGAGACTGGAAATTGACCTGATATAAATTTTAAGTCATGCTCAGTCCTAAGGACCAGGGTGAAAGGTCTCTCTTGTCCTTTTGTAGGAAATAATCGGAAGGAGAAATAAGTAAGCTAAGATTATCTTTTTGCTTCAATTTCGTCGGCAAGCTACTTGTTTTTCTAGTAACGATCATCTACTATATATGAGTCTCTCAAAAACTGATGTAAACAAAAGGGGATAGTCAAGGATTTTGCAAGCTCTGACACTTGAAGCTATCTTGAGGGCTGTTCTTCCACAGTATTAAGGGTAAGAACTGTTCCTGCTTGGAACATCCTGTCTTAACCTTTACCTTTCACATCTTCCCCTTTGCCCCTGAATCCACAAAGCCACCTGAATAATGTGTGCAATGTTATTTTTTCAAAATTATCATTTAAATTGACTTACATATGACTGAACTAGTTAAGGACACACATGTTTTTTCCCCCACTGAGGTAAAACTGTATAGGGGACAAGATAAAGCTATCTCCTCTTTCCATTGTAACTAAAGCATATCATATTATGCTTTTCTTCATTTTCCCCCCTTTTTAAATAAAGGAACTACAACAAATGTGCAAGTAGATAATATTTAAATCTGATAGTGTCAGAAATGAATAAGGCCTGGCCATCAACACTCAGCCATATGCCCCCTTAAGAACCTCATTCTAAAAGACATGCCAACATGCCCATGTGCCCATTTACAAAAATACATATGTGGAAATGTTTACACTTGATATGGTAATTTATGTAGAGGAACTCAAAGTGAACTGCTTCCAAAATGGGACCAAAGGAAGCATCGGAAACCAGAATCCAAAGACAGTCCTCAATCTTTTCCTTTAGGCACCAAAAACTTTCCAGAAAAATCGATAAATAACGTAGTTGCTGACCACCTCCCCTTACCACTCTCCTGAAGAAAGCGTTTAAAGCAAGAAAAACTGGCAAATATGGAAGAAATAAAAAGAGCTGTAAAAGATCTATAATGAAATAAAATTTCAGAAATCTATCCCTGACCAATGACATTGGCTGCAGAGCCACCCAGTGCGTATGCAGGTGGACAGACAGGACAGACAGATGGACAGGCTGTACATACACTTTGCCCACGTGATCATCCCTGCTGAAGCCTTCCCGCCTGCACTCAGTGGGATGTTAGAAGAAACCACCTCAAAATAAACACATACACATACGTACACAGGCACTACAAAAAACTTTAAACGCCTCTCAGGAAGGGGATTTTTTTTTTTCTCTGAAGAGTTACTTTGCAAATGAAGTTTACAGTATAAGCAGTTTCCTATTCTGCCACCCAAGCAGGCATTCCACTGTCCAAGGAATAGAATGTCAGCATCACTTACTCGTCTAACAAATACTTATAGCAATACGATTGCCTCTACCTGCCTGGTAATAGAAACATTGGTCTTTAAAGACGGAAGGGTCCTCAGAGATCATCTGATTCAATTTAGTGCCTCTACGGAGGAAGCCGAGAGAGGTAAAATGACTTACCAAGGCCATACGGCTTTCAGAACTGATTATCTTCTTCAATAGATGACAAACAGCTCAAAAGAAGGAACTGCCAAATAAAAAGCGAGGGATATGGTAGAGAATACCCACCAACACCAAAAGATTGAGAACTGGACTATTGGACAACTTTTCAGAAGAAGAAAAGGAACCTAGCCATTTGCCCCAACCTTCTTTTCTCAAGTCACTGCCTCACCACGAGCCCTGCAGAGCAGTAGTCAACCACCTGCCCCCTGGATCCTCTCCCTCCAGGCCCCAGGGGTTGGGGGTGGGGTGATGAGAGCGCGGGAGGAGGGAAAGAACAGGACGCTGGCTGTGTGACACGGAGCCTCGCCAATACACAGAAAAATGACCTTACAGAGACAGCTCCAAATCAAATATTGATAGGGGGGCTCCTTCTGTGGGAATCCAGAGTTCATCGCAATGGGTAGCTACAGGGTACCTTTAGGCCAGGGCTGCTAAGAGTTTCAGAGAGAACAATTCCTACAGTGAAAAGGAAAGGAGGGAAAGAGAAAAAAAAATGTATATATGTTTTCGTTGTTCAGTCTCCTGACATGGGGCCTTCCTGTCTTTTGGTATTAGCTTTAATGGTCTCCTTTAACAGAATGGCTCAGAAGGAGCTCAGCTGGTGCCTATTAGGACTGACCACACTCCGGGCAAATTAGAAGCTGCCCTTAGGAATTTTGAGGGAAAATGTTTGAAAGGTCTTTTTTTTTTTTTAAAGTCATGTTATATTTGTTAGCATGTATTTTTAAATTAACTTTTACAATTTTTTATAGTATTAAAAATCTATATTCTGGTCCCTTAAAGTAGTTGCTAAAAACAAAGAAAGTTTAAATCATAAATTGTGTATTTCTAAAATATATCTTAGAAAGTCCTCTTGCTGAGAGAGGACTTGGAATGCTCATGTTAAATACTTATAGACACCTGAGATCCTTTACTTTTTACTCAATCTGTATTTGTCAAAGAAAACCTTATAGATTTTTTTTCACCCCTGCGAAATCATCCACCATCTGTTTTCTGTCTACAGCAAACTTAAATCTCTTTTGAAGTCTAAATTGTGTGTCCAAGCATCCAACAGCCCTAACTTTTGAAAGATAGAGGTACATTGTTTTTTTGTTTTTATTTTTTTGAAGAAAAGAAACCCACTAGACTATTAGGATTTCGTTGAGGAGGCATTAGGGCCAATGATGGGGAAGCTTCGACAGAGGTGTCATTAACGAAGGCAGTAAAAGGTCAACCATCTTGAGCCTTCATCTTTTTCAATCATGAAGTTAGGTTCTTGAAGAGAGATGAACGTTTAGAAACACAGACGTTGAGGTAGCCGAATATCCAACCTTGCACAGCCTAACCCATGGCAAGACACCTCACTGCTGGGCGTTAAGACAAAAACCCTTCTGACTGCCAGAGATATCTGGACGCGCAGGGGCTTGTCACATTTTGGAGTACCCTCCAGGGCCATAGCCCTTAAAAGGCAAGAGAAGCAACAGAAATGTAGGGCATTAACCTGTACACAGAGAAAATCAAAGGGCACCCTACAAACCCCCCACTGTGGGGTTAGCTTGGAACCTTGCTATCTTGTCAATAGGTACTACCTTAATGTTCATCATCATCCCCAAAGACAGCTTGTCAAAGCTACAAGACGACTTAGAGATGACGTAGTCTGTTTTTCACATTTTGTAGATAGGGAAACAGCTCCAGAGAAGGGAAGTACCCAAAGACGTGCAATCAGCAGGCTTAAAAAACCCAGAAGTTCTGCCTCCGACCCAGTTCTCTTCTATGCACTGGAATTTCACCTTCTCAAAAACATTTAACCACATGCCATACGCATCACCTCTTTTAATCCTGTAAGAAATCTCTGCGGTAGATAGAGTGCCATCCCCACTTTCTAGACAAATTACTATAGAAATTTACAGCAAGGCACTGCCAGATTCAGAATCACAATTAGATCTCTCGGCACTGAATTGGCATCTGAAAACAGCAGTTTCTGTTTATTTAGGGTCTACTTTTGTACTTTATATGTTATGATTTCTCTTTGGTATTCCAATTTTTAAGAGAAGCAAACAAAAATATCGTATTTGAATTGAAGATCGGACTAAATACAACCAGTTACTTTGAAAAAAAAAAATTCCAGCACTGCATCCTCCCTACTAAATTTTTCTGGAGAATGTGTTGATCTGCAAATTCCCTTCTGGATCTACGATCAGCTATACCATGGCTGAGAAGTCCAACCCTGCGGGCTTGCCTATTTCATAGTGATCATTCCGTACAGAAAAGAGGCTGTATTCTGAGTCACTAGGAATTCACCAAATGAAATTGGTGCGAAGGCCCATTGAGCCTGTGGCCAAGGTAGTATGTCTTCCATGGAGATTTATACAGAAATGACACCTGAGGAGGGAGACTTCACCACGCAGGCTCAATAAACTCCACAAACGGGACCACCAAGGCGTTCCAACCATTGGCCATTGAGCTCTTCTAGACTAAATACACCCTATTCTAGGTTGGTTTGCGTCACCCATTACATGAAAGCTTAGAAGCTGAGAACATTGAGCAAATACCAAGGACAAACAAAAATATAATAAGAGTAGCTTTCTCAAGGTACATTTAAGAGATAACGAGCCAGACTGAACTCCTGTTACGAACGAAATACCACACATGACCACAACTCGAATGCCAAGACATGGTAGGACTCCATCAGAATCACTTGATACTGCTCAATGGAAAATTGTGATAGTATAAAAATGACTATATTTTGTCAAGTACTCTGGATAATTTGTTCAATGCAAAGGATTGCAAATAGGCTTTGTCAGAATTGGCAATTACCTAGATCTTTTCAAGTTTGTGGATAGACAAGAATAAAGATGTTTCTTCATCCCTTCCCTTTCCCCCACCCACACCCAATAGATGTTTCTCTAGAAAAATATGCCTGGGTAAATCAACTCCCAAATCCAGCAACATAAAAAAATTGGTAGGGGTGGGATCATGTTTGCCCAAATAACTGCTTCATATCAATTACAAACATAGACTCAGACATTGGGTGAAATGTGGTTATGAGATGAATGGTGTGGGTTATCAGTAAAGATGAGTGACATCCTTAAATGCTCTCATTGTGTAGCCCCTCACACTTTTGATTAAGCCAGTCACGTGGCATTGCAACAGTCAACAATCTTTGTTCAAAAAGTATTTAGCTGAATCTCAGGGCTTTTTAAGACAGGTGTGGGATAGCTCTACCAATGGTGCCATGCAGCATCACAGTTTAGTGAGAGCCATGAATAAAATACATGCATAAAACCAAAATAATAAAAATGTATGTTTCGACATATTCATTCATTTCTCATTTCTTCGACCATGGCTATCATACAGGTTAAAAAAAAAAAAGTTTAGAAAGTTAACACGGCTTTGGAGATTAGCTTTAACCCAGACAAATCTGTATTAGGTCATAATGTTTTTAAGTCAAAGTAGCCTGAAAAATTGCAACAGTGCCGTGGTCTTCATGTCCATTTTTATTAACATATATATTTGCACAGCATCTTTTTTTGGGGGGGGTGGGTAGCTGATTTCTTTTCTATCTGTTGTGAGTCAGTGCTCATCTGAGTGCCTAACAAATCTTGAGAATTAAAAATGCCTTTAAAATTCTAATCAGTCGTGACAGTGAAAAGGGATCAAGTCTAGAAGCTTTGTTTGTTGTTGTTATTGTTTTGGTAATATACAGCCAGTGACAGAGAGAGAGTCGATAGTTGCCAGGCTTAAAGCAATAATGATGTTGCTGAAAATGCTTAAATCTTTTTTATTTGGGGTGCATTTCAAATACAAAGTTATTCAGCAAAATGGGATATCAGTATAAAAACAAGACAAAAAGAAGCTGACAAAAAAAGAAGAAAATTTTATTTATAAGATGAAAGAAAGTTTCACTGAGGTGGGGTCCAATTTCTCTAGTAATTAAAAAAAATCATTACTTTGGGATATGTATTTTATGTGGCATGTTGCAAACATTTTAAAAGATAATTTTGTATTTCTTCTTATTTGGCATTTTGTAAAAAAAAGTCATGAAGACAAAAACTTCTGGAGTAATATTGAGAATTTTAAAACATTATTATTACTAACATTAAAACTGGTAAGAAGAAAATTTTGCCAGTACTTTCAGTTTTCTAATAATACCTTTTAAAAACAGATAAAAACTTATTAGGCAAAATCAAAACCTCTTGAAAATTTATTTATCATGATCAAGATTTTAAAGGTTAGCATTATAACAGAATTCTGTGATGAAAATCCAAAGAAAAGAATATCAGAAAATACATTTTAGAAATAAACTGAATTTATGTGTTAAGCTTTCATTGACATTGGCAACTACTTTAAGGGACCAGAATATAATACAATGAAATTTTAAAAAGTTAATCAAAAATTACATTCTAACAGATATAACATCACTATTAAAAATGTCTTTTAATATCTAGTGAATGAATAATAGTAAATAGTAATAAAACAGTAAAATGCTATTTTAGTTTTCCTCTATGGCTCTTGTTTCATAAGATATCGCTATGAATTTTTTGTTAAATCATGTCATCTTATTTTAACTCAGAAATATATACGTCTATATTGTTTCTTAAATGCGGTTCATTGTGATCAAGTTTTTTTTTGTTTATATTTTTGTTTTTTATTGTTTTTTTTTTTAAGCAAGATCTAACACTTAAACATTTAGATAGCAAATTCAGGAGATACCAGGGGTTATCTCAAACATTTCTTTTAATGTGGGTATAATTCCATATAATCACTACAAAATCAATTACTGTGTTTTTGTAATGTCAGTACATCTGTCTGAAAAATCAAACAACTTCACAGGGTGATGTTGCCTGGGTGATCCCTGACAACTGGATGCATGTAAACATCAGGTAGCTAGAACTAAATCATGTAACCTTTTAGCCCCTTCTAAAACCAAGCTGTCCCTCTTCAACTTTCAAAACTCGTGAGATTAATTCATTAAGATAGTAAAGCAAAGTAAATGTAACCGGTTAGCCATCGATCTGAAGGTTCTAAAACTGTATTAGACTCTCCCTTTTTATTGATTCTTTCTATGATAGTTCCTATGTTCTGCGTAATATCCTTTATTATTATTATTATTATTATTATTACCCCATAGGATGTGTGGCGTTTATTTCTGTATCAATGTAAATAGTTTCTTAAGATAGGATTATGATCCCTGTTTTGAGTTACATTTTGCATCAACACTGTGATCTGCTGCAGCTGCTTCATGTAAGTCTAGGAGTAGGCAAATGGAAAGTTTAAAAACAATGCTATTATTTTCCAAACGTTCTTGAAAACGTTACTTAGGATACTACCAGGTCTTAGATAAAATAAAAATAATCCTTTTCCTGAAGTCATTGTTTTAGCAATCTTCAAAAAATAAAATGTGAGAAAAGTTCAAATTCCCATACAGTTTCTTTTTCTTGCTATTAGTTTATTTGTATGTAAAAACAAAAATGCCTTATTTTTATTGCATTTTAAGAGCCAAAAAATAAATATGTGACTAGTTCTCAAATGTATATTCTATCTTTAGAACTTACAAATAAATTGAAGTCAAGGAAAGGTTTATATTCCTAAGAAAGGGGACAAAAATCTGAGCAGCAGAATACCAACTTTCTTAAATGTTTGGCATTCAAATTAAAAATTGTTATTCTGCCTTACAATTCTAAAAAGAGATTAAAATAATTTTTAAAATTTTATGTATAGTTAAGATTGCTTTTAGTTCTTAGCAAATGTTTTTAAATAGAATTTCTATCCAGAATGTATATTTTTCTATTGTCTTACAAATAGATATAATGCAGAGTTTTTCAGTTCAATTTTTAAAAAATTCAAATAAAAAATCCGAAGCAATTAATGCTTGCTTAGCAATTCCTTGCTTTCCGTGGAAATAAAACTTTGAACTAATAAACTTAACTCAGCTTCCTTTTAATATTGCAAACATTGGCATTTCAAAAACCAAGAATTTAAGCTGTTTTTAAAAACATAAGAAGAGTTTTAAATATTTACAATAATTTTATTCCTAAGTAAAATTAGTTATGAATTAGAAATAATTCATTTTAAAAATTGGATATTGTCTGTGATTCCTTATGGGAGAAAAATACAGAACCGTATTGGTTTTTAACAGTATCATATGTTAACTATTACTCCAAAATTGCTTATTTTGGTCTTTTTGAGATTTTTTGAATTATTAAAGACAGATTTCAGGACTAAATTGACAATGAATTTCTACAGTTATCAATTTTCCTTCATCAAAATGTTCCTACTTGGCAAAAATTTAAACAACGTCATTTGTAAGGGTAACATCTCTCTGTAATTGTTTCTTTTAAAATAATGTTCCCATAAACATGTGATAAACTGTCTTGCATTCTTACAACATATTGATGTGATTCCTAAAATATATGGTTTATTAATATCTCCTTTGAACCATAAATTGATTGCCAAAGAAATGGATTATTTGTTAAAAATCAAAATTTAGTTTTTCAGATTATTTTAGAATGATCTATTTTTACCTTAATTCTAAAAATACATGAAGTTAAAAATATATAATTACATCATTTTTAACAGTAACCATTATTTTGGCATTTAGTGATTAAGGCCAATATTTTGCCACAGGCTTTATAAAAGCTTATGTTGAGAGTTGAAAATATTTAACTAGCCATCTTGAAAAAAATCTTCAAATATTATAAAATTATGATGAAAGATTTTAAAAGTTAAATTTGGGGAAATTTCAGTTTTTGGTTTTGTTTTTACATTTTGTCAATCTAATTTCACAAAGTTTAGTCTTCTTGTAACCAGATAACAGCCATTTCATGTCTCATATTTGGAAACATTATTTTGATAATATTTTTATTCATAGAACTGTCTTTTCAATTTTACATGTGCCTGAAACTTTCTTAAAACAGTATTAGAATTAATGTGATTATATTGAATGTATTCCAGAAGTCTATATTTGAAAAACAAGCGAGGTAAATAATAAGCTTTCTTTTTATATTCATTTAACTGTTTCTGTTTTAAATATTATGCTTCTGATTTTCTAATAGGACGTATGACAGGCCTTGACAGTATTCATTTCTGGCATGAATGAGTTTCAAACTTTGTTTTAATTTAAATATCTGATCTATTTCGGGGACTATTAATCTACCTGATTTTTACCTTGAAATTTGCAGTCCAGTTCAGCTTTCTGTGAATATTTATTTAAAAAAATTTTTTTAGGATATTCATACTGGGTTTAAAAAATATTTTTAAAAGATCATCTGTCTTTAGCTGACTAGAGCAATGTAATTACTTTTGAATTTCTGAACCTTTATAATTTTAAAGCTTTGCTGTTACTTTATCAATAACTACTCTCATGTGCACTAGACACACAGGTAATAATTCCTTTCTTGATTTACGTTGTGTAATTCACAAGAATATACAAATACCATGTGAACAAAGCCATAGGGTATCACTTCCATCTGACAAATAGCTTAACGAGTTTCTTTTACCTTCTGTTAAATCTTGTCATCTCATCTGAAAAGGAAAAGTACTTGGAGGGTTAGTCTTGAGAAAACTTTTCTAGGGGAGAGAGGGGAATATTACTTGATGCAACATTTGTCTATCCCTCATAAAAATAATTTTGGATTTTCTTGAAAGAGGATTCTTTAAGAGTCTTACTTTCTTTTCCTTTAAATTATACACATTTCATTGAGGTTGAATGCACAGGAAAAAAAAAGAAAGAAAAGAAACGTTCATGAAATTTCTTCCTGACTTATATCCTATGATCCTCTTCAAAATCTCAGGGTAAAGAGCAATTATCTGGTGAATTGATCAGTGAGGACAAACAATCCACATAGTTCAGTCTCCTCGAATCTTCTGTTTTCAGTGAGGGGATTTTTTTTCCTTTAAATTATCTGAATAATTGATCCAACTCTTCAGTTCAATTTGCATGTCTAGACAGGAAACTAGACTTCTGAATAAGGCTTGGAAGGACTATGATTTTTGAAACTGTTTTTTTTTTTTTGAAACTGCATTTTGAATTGTAATTCTTACTATCTTCCACATGTCATCTCACCGGCTGCTTGCATCTGAAGCCTTCCAGAAATCTTATGACATTTTTTAAGCAGTTGTGATCCAGAAATATATGTATATACATGTTTTAAAACTTACCAGGGTCTGCTTTACTTTTCCTCTTTTAAAAGCCTACCACAGGCACTTAATCTGTCACTTCTACACAGGAAAATATACATTTTCTCCCAGCCCCACCCAGTTTTCATGAACAAATAAAAATATTTACCTCTTTATACAAAAAGAAAAAAGTCTTTATTTGTGTTTTTTGAAACACATTGCTGACTGACTACTTAAAGGTAACTCTTTTTAGAAAAGAACTGAATGATTTCATTTGTGAAACATAACATTTGTTCAGTGACATTTTGCTGAAATCCTTTTTTAAAAAGGTATTGATCACTTCACAAGGCAAAAAGAGGCTGCTCAAAAAAATCATGGTTTTGGAGGAATATGCAAAAAAAATTCTAAAGCTTTATTCATCATCATTTCAAATGGCTAATGGCAGACAGGAAAGAGTTAAAAATGTGATTGAATAAAGAGGGTCAAAAGGTCCAAATTTCCAGCTGTAAGATAAATAATCACGGGGATGTAATGCACAACGTGACGACTACAGGTAACACTGCTCTATCTTATATTTGAAAGTTACTAAGAAAATAAATCCCAAAAGTTTCCATCATAAGGAAAATAAATATTTTGGGGGAAACTACACAAAGTGATGGATGTTAACTAACTTATTGTGATAATCATTTTGCAAATGTACATGGCAAATCATTATGCTGTACCCCTTAAACGTATATGGTGCTGGATGTCAATTGTATCTCAATAAAACTGAAAATAAAAAGAAAATAAAAGAAAAATACAATGGAATCAGAAGCCCTAATAAATGCTAGCTTACTGCTCTAGCAATTGATGTTGCTATATTGATAAAGCAAGACCATGCATGGAATTCTTCATTTTCAGACATTTTAAATAAATTACTGTCCCTCCACGTTAAAATCTGGAAAGAAAAGCTTTAGCCACAAATCCAAAAAACATACACCTCTCTGAATTTTATTAATTAATTGAGCTTAAAACGTTACTCAAGCAACATTATTTTTCCTTTATTGCTGAGACCCACAAAATGGCTGCTGGGAAATACTTTTTGGCCTCACAAATGGGACCTGTTCACAATTAATCAAGTTGAGCTAATCAAAAGACCAAAAAAATACTCAAAACCAAAAAGGTATTGATCATAAATGTTGTAGAACTGTTAGACCACATCCCGATGTTAAAATTCATGAGACTGCCTTCTGAAAATGGTCATATCTTGAGTCATTCTGGTTTGGGGGCACCTAAATAAATTCTCAACAGGCTTTCCCCCATAAAAAATTTTCCCCAAGGGGATTAACTTCTTCATTTCTCATAGGATGATTCCTTATTCATGCTCTCTTTATTTCTCAAGGTGCAAAACTAGTACAATTGGGACATCTGGGTGGCTCAGTCGGTTAAGTGTCTGCCTTCGGCTCAGGTCATGATCTCAGGGTCCTGGAATCAAGTCTCGCATCAGGATCCTTGCTCAGCAGGGGAGCCTGCTTCTCCCTCTGCGGGCCGCTCCCCCTGCTTGTTCTCTCTCTCTTTCTCTCTGACAAATAAATAAATAAAATCTTAAAAAAAAAAAAAAAACCAAAAAACTGGTACCATGAAGGAGAAAGAAGGCTGGGCTAGGAAGGCTGCAATATCGCATTTCAAAAACCTGGCAAATTCCATCAGTTAGTTGCAGTTCATTTCTTTTCTTTTTTTTTTTTTAAGATTTTATTTATTTATTTATTTATTTATTTAAAAGATTTTATTTATTTATTTGACAGAGAGAGAGACACACACACAGCCAGAGAGAGAGGGAACACAAGCAGGGGGAGTGGGAGAGGAAGAAGCAGGCTCCCAGCAGAGGAGCCCGATGTGGGGCTCGATCCCAGAACGCTGGGATCACGCCCTGAGCCGAAGGCAGATGCTTAACGACTGAGCCACCCAGGCGCCCCGTGCAGTTCATTTCTTTGTAAAATCCGGTCTCTCTCTTTATCACATATCCTATTCTATTTATTCTAAAAGCAATTCTCAATGATCTGCCTGATACATGAAAGTGATCCTCCAACTTTCAGATAATAAAAGCTATTACTCAGTAGTCGGGGGCCATGGGGCTCTGAGAAGTCATCAGGGTTTATTAGGGATTAAAACAGTAAAAGAGTAAAACTCCGATCCCCCAAATGTTGGGCTGTGCATTCTGCTACCTCATCCTGCATGTCCCTCCCCAGAACAATCCATCTCTGTTTCACCCTTTCCAAGGACAGGGCCCGTACAGCTTCATAAAACCACTCTGAATTGTTTAGAGCGCAAACCCTTTCCTATTTTTGGACGAAAGGGAAAAGACCAGAGCACGAGCTACATAACTGGGTCTATGACTCAACTAAACCTTCAGCCGGAGGCAGCTTTGGTTTTCAGAAGGGAACCCTTTACAACTCAGCAGGTGGAGATCTGCTGAGATAACCCCTAAGTGTGGGTACCATTCACTGGGGATTTTCTAGTGCAGCCCCAATTTCAGAAAACGTTATTCTTTTCAATATAAAAGTATGAAACCTGCACTAAATGTGATGCAAATTTATAATTCCAAAAGACTTTCTCTCAACACTCATAATTCAGGGAAAAAAAGGTATTCGTCAGATAAAATATCCCCATTTCTAGTTGGGGAATTATTGTCACCGACAAGAATTTGCAAAATACTTCTTTATAAGGGATATAACCATGAATGCTAAGTCTTCAGTCCGCAGGCTCCCCAAAGGGTACAAAATCTGGGAACCAGGGTATGGACTTATGTTTTCATTTTGAGACCCACTCTTGACTACAGTCTCTTGACTCGATCTACTTATCATTCTATATTCATATCTGACTGAATCAGTTCAATCAGTTGCTTCGGTACTATGGGAACTAGAACGAGGCAAGCTGTATGCACAAGAGACTCCACCTCGTTGGCACATGTAGCCACGGCCTTCCTGCTGATGACCGAAGGAAGGCTTCTCGTTGATACAGCCAACAGAAAGAAGGGAAGGACCGCAGCCTTCTCTTCTCACACACCGACTTGTCAACAGAGTCCCGACTATGGAACGTGGGTCCATACAGCAAAACCACATTGCTCGCAGAAGGTATTGCCCTTCTGACTAACTACAGATCCGGTAGAGGGGGAAAGTATGTTTTGGCTTTGTGGCCCAAACAGTTGGGTTTTATACATTTCTGAGAAGGACCACAGGAAACTCGAAAAAAATCTTTTGAAAAATCCTTGGTTTTTGTTTTGTTTTTCATTGTTCGTTTGGGCCATTTCTAGCTGTAAATCTCCAAAGCATTTTGATCACTGTGTTTCTTTTTTCTTTTCTTTTTTTTTTTTAATTTTATTTACTGATTTGAGAGAGAAAGCGAGAGACAGAGTGAGCAGAGGGGGAAGGGCAGAAGAAGAAGGAGAACCAGACTCCCTGCTGGTCGGGGAGCACAACTTGATGGGGGCTCCATCCCAGGATGCTGGGATCATGACCTGAGCTGAAGGAAGGTGCCTAACCGACTGAACCCCCCAGGTGCCCCTTAATCACTGTGTTTCTAAATTTACTGTTCATAAGTGTCCATTTAAATTTCAGTGTATAAGTAAAAAAAAAAAACCTCTGTATTGTGAATATTTTATTGTGGTGGTGATTTAAGGACATTAAGTCTCCATTTCATAGGCTCTGATCCTCTTATGTCCTACAAGCAGACAAATAACACTTTCTCGATTATTGTTAACCTACATTATTGTTCCTGGGGTGTTTGAGGTGAATTTTTGTGCAAATGTCTTCATAACTTAAGTAAATAAGCAGACCAGTGCAGCCTGGCTCAGAGGTAACAGACCAGAGCCACTGCTCCTCGTCCTATGGGTTGCCCAGCCTTCTAAAAACTGAAACAGACTAGTCATACACCAGATCCGGTTTACGGAACATATCATACTTAATATTTTGACGGGGCATTGTTAAGTAAAATTACGTACTCAGGAAATTCTAAGTTGGTTTACATAGAACAAGTAAGCTCTGGTTTATAGGCATTTGAAAACACTTTTTCATGACCTTTCATGTAACTGTTTCTCAGTTTTCTCTTTTCTTCAATGATCTCTTTCTAACAGTTATACCAAGTGTATATGACTTCGGTGCTTTTACAAACATGGTTTCTTGAGACTCACGATGCTAATCTCGGTATTGTGAGCAGCCCCTGCAGGGTGACTCAAAGTTCAGATCCTGAATTGAGACTGATGAGTACATATGAGTATCTTGGTTCTCTTACTTTTCTAGCTGTGTAAGCTTGAGCAAGCTTCATGGCCTTTCTGAGCCTCAGTTTACTTATCTGTAAAGTAGGGATGATAATATTTACTCCATAGGATTGTGGTGAGGTTTCAAGGAATTAAAGTTCTGAGTATAGTGGTTGGCACATAGTAAGTGCTCAGTAAATGCTGCTATTTAAAGAGAAGGTGAACAAAGTTTACAGACATTGAGAGGTGTGCCCTTGATATGGATAAGGCTAGGACCCAGTTTTGCTGACTTCAAAGCCAGTGATGAAGCCCTCTTGCTTTGTTTGCAGTGCAGCTGTTTTAAAGTGTGACTCAGCAATGTTCCTTACTACCTTCTGCCTACATTCTGATCAAACGCAAAAGCACTTTTTCCTCTTAACCAGAGGACTTCAAAACCTTCCATAGATGCTTCCGCGAAAGTTAATGGACAACTGGGCCTTGTCCTGGGACAGGAAAATGCAGCAAGGTTAAGTCATGAAGGCAAATCACTGAGAAATAATATTCTACGAAGATGAGCTTCAGTAATAGCTCATTGCCCGAGCAGGAAGGGGCGCTAGGAAGAAGCAAGCCAGTAAGTGAGACTGACGCGAGTCTTGAGGTCTTTACATCAATGTATTTTAGTCTATCTTTTATAACAGCCATTCTTAGTACATATATACATACACACATATATATACACATATATATTCTTTTCTATGTTGAGAAAGCTTATAAATGAAGCTCATTTTGGTACTGTGGTTCTTTGAGTTTTCTAATGAGGCTCTTTCCCTTGACTTCTGAATGGGGCCATTCCCAAGAACAAATCCCTTGTTACTGCTGCACATGTCTCCTCTCAATGTGCTTTCTGAGTCACTTCAGTTTAATTTATTTACCCTTCGGCTGTCTTCAATGCACGTTTGAGCCTTACTGATGTTCGTGGGGACTATGTCATAATCACAAGCAATAAAGCATTGGCCCTCTATTTTTAACCTTGGAGCCAATACCATTCCATCTCAGAAGTTAATGTTCTAGGCTCTTGAGCCCTAAATCCTAAAAATTCTGGTTGAATTCTGATCCTGGAATCCTCAGAAACTGATGGGGATGTTTCATGATTTCAAGTTCAGCATTTTCTTACATGGAGCTTTGCAAGCGATTTGCCAGAGGAGAGATACTCTGTTTTGTTTCTGGAAGAACTAAAAGAGAGAGAGATGGGGTATAAGTGTAGAAACAGCCAAAATTTACCTGACCCTTCAGTATGACATTTTTTTTGAGTTGGTTATTGTTATTATGGGTGACTTTCAAAACAATAGCTCTCAAATATTTAACCAAAAATGTATGATGCCAGGTGGCTCAGGTTTTTTTTGTTTGTTTGTTTGGTGAAATGTCGGTGGGAAGATGTCTTAATATACACAGTATAAAAAACATTTTTTTGGTTTTATAGGAGGCATAAGTTGTCAAGCACCATCTTAAATTCTTCAGGAAATAAACAAAAAACAGCATCAAGGTTTGAGATTTTTCTTCAATCAGCGCAGGGAAAATTTTTAAAAAAAATTCTAACCCCGGATCTCTGAAGATGACACAGATTTTAATGGGGAAAAACAATGAACATAAATAAAATCAAAACTATCTTGATGTCATTTGTCTTAGAGGAAAATTCCCTGGAACTTAGGCATCTCTTTAGATTCTTCCTTCAGCGGGACACTCCTTCCAAAAAGAAAAGAAAAATAACAATTATATAGAATAATTGGCAGAACTGTGGTTGACAAGAAAAAAAGGATATACTCGTTTTCCAGTTGTTAAAATGGACCCAGGTAGATCTCTCCAAATTCAGGTCTTCCTAGTAAATACGATATTATATTTTCAAATACAAACTCCACCTATTTTGTTTTATAAACTGTAATGTCTAATGCAGTTTCAGACATTACAAATAAAATATGATCTCCCTAGTACATGGCTCAATCCATGTAAAAGGATACTTAGGGAGATGATTCACTAATCAGGAACCTCGCAGACAGCAGAGAGCATAGACAATGGTCCCTCCTATCTGCGAGGACATGAGATTTTATGACCTGGAAAGATGTCAGTGGAATGGGCACTTGAAGGTCCACACTAGCTGCTTGGCATGGATCCTGGCACTACTTCCAGCCCTATTCATTGCTGTCTTCCTGCTGGGCGCTGGGTGACTCAGGGGCTTGGTTTTGGCACACGCAGGCTTTCTCCTCTGAATTTCAAAGGCAGTTTAGTTTGACAGCCACTGAACAGAGTGGCTCATGACTCAGGGAACAACTGTTTGGTGGCCAAAGAGAAATGATCTTGCCATAATAATAGCTGCAATCTGCTATCTCCTTCCTTCCTAAAAATCTCAAAGACCACAGGAAGAACTCAGCCCAGGGAGATCTCAACTCTCAGGTAGAGAAGTGGAAACAAAAATCTTAGAGAGAGACCCGTCTCTGGTGCCTCTGGTCTGGATCAGGATCCCTACCCACCCTCCCAGTCTCACCACCCCCTTGTCAGAAACAGAACTAGTCCGAAAGTCTCCTTATGTGAATTACTAACAATCTAGGGAAGTGATTTTTTTGCAACGACTTCCTATAGCTCAGGAAAGATGGGTCATCGCAATCGTCACCTGGTTTCTTGAGCAGTCCAGATTAAGAAGATAGGCACTGAAAATCTCCATGAGTCACTCATTAACTTTTGCCCATACTTGAAGGTCAAGTGAATATCAAAAGCGATACTGATGACCGGAACTGATGAAACGAACGATGCTATGAGGCCAGTGTGGAAAAATGCCTGTCTCTTCCATTGTCGAGCATCTCTCACCAGCACAAAATCCCAGTGAGGTGTTTATAGCTCACCAAAACTTAACATGGAATTGTTTTTCAGCCTGGGGACAGGGGAGTGAGGGAGGGTGTAGGGGAGAGACAAAATCCTTCTCTGATATGAAAGCAAGGTAGAGGTTAAAAATGTAGAGTTTGATACGCAACTAATGAAGCATCAAACTTTACATCGGAATCTGGGGATGTACTGTATGGTGATTAACACAATATAATAAAATAAAATTAAAAAAAAATGTAGAGTTTGGGCTGTAGACCACCTGGAATCAAACCCCCAACTTCTACTTATTAACCTTATAACCTTAGGCAAGTTATACCATCTTTCTTCATTTCAGTTTCCTAATCTGTAAAATGAGGACAATACAGGCTCCCCCGACAAAGGGTTGTTGTGAAGATTAAATAAATTAAAATATATGAAGCACTTAAAACAATGCTTGACACATGAAAAGCATAAAAAATGTAGCTAATATTACAAGAAGAGTTAAAATTCTTTTTTAAGTTTTAAATTACTTTAATGCTGAGTGTAATTTTTTAAAAAATAAAGGTCTGGCCCTTCCAGCATGTCTTCCCTTCTTTTTTATTAACTTGATCTCTTTTTCCCCTTTAAATATTCATTTTCTCTCACTCTTACTCCCTTACACACAAATACACAAAACCGCACAGTTGCACTTACAGGAAAAGCATTAAACCAGAGTTTGTCAACAACACCTTGAATTCCACATGTCACGTTGGTCATGTTATTTGTTTATTAAAAATACATTTTTTTAAAAGATTTTATTTATTTATTTGACAGAGATAGAGACAGCCAGTGAGAGAGGGAACACAAGCAGGGGGAGTGGGAGAGGAAGAAGCAGGCTCCCAGCAGAGGAGCCTGATGTGGGGCTCGATCCCACAACACCGGGATCACACCCTGAGCCGAAGGCAGACGCTTAACCGCTGTGCCACCCAGGCACCCCTAAAAATACATTTTTTTAAGTTTTTATATATTTGTATACATTCATGTGCCTTTCTGGAGACATCTCATTTCTCAAAGGTAAAACTACAGCCATCTAAGGTGGAGGGGGATGAACAACTGGATATGAATCATTCCATTGTGCTACAGACTTCCACCTTCAGCCATGATGGAGTAATTAATAACAGACTAGTCCTCCTGCTGTAAACCAATATAAAGCTGAAGCAGAAGTTTTCACCCTTTGGACAACAATCAGAGAAGGAATGTGATTCTTAAGAAAAGGAAAACACAGGATGTCAGCTTCATAATCACCTGCAGCTTTCTACCTAGAAACACCTTCTGCACTGTGGTGCAGGAAGGGATAGCTTAGGCAAAGCACAATGATCTCACCGAGTTGATGGGGTAAAGACTGGAGTTTGGGATTCCTTAGGTGGCTGAAATTTGTGCATCAGGTACCAGAGAGAAAGAGGTTATAGAGAAAGAGAGGAAGAGCTCCAGAAATATGCATAAAAATGGCCTTGACTCTTTCACTGAACACTAAATCGTCACCTGCATAGAGAAAAGCCTGTGAGCCATGGCAAAGAATTACCAAGAAACTGTGAGCTGAACAGATTCCAGAGATTGCATAGGGCTTGGAGACATTCTTGATCTGATAAGGCAGAACAGAGAGACCTCACTGCACATACTGGGCATTCAGTTGGGATCTCAGAAGGGCAAAGTCTTAGAAGTAGGGCTATTTTAGTTCTAGAATAAGAGTTACTCTCTACTCCCCCCAAAGCTTTAAAAATCAATCTCAAATGATCAAGCTAATCTGTGAGTAAATTAACCACCTAGTAGAACAAAAGTCAACACTCTTTAAAGGAAGAAAAATAAGTCCACTTGCAACAATGTAAAACCCACAATGTCCAGTATATCATAGAAAAAAATCACTAGCTATTCAAAGAAACAGAAAAATATAACCAAGGGTAAAAAATAGTCAAAACAAACAGACGCAGAAATAACACTGATACTGGAATTGGTAGACAAGGACTTCAAAACATACTAAGAACTTTAAGGAGAAACTAGACATAATAGATGAACAGATGAAGAATCTCAGTACAGAAATGGAAACTGTAAAACGTACCAAATGAAAACTCTAAAATTATGGTATCTGAAATGAAAATTTACTGAATTGGCTTAATAGTTTGCACACTGCAGAAGAAGAGATCAGAAAACTTGAAGCACAGAAAGTTAAAAAAAAAACAAAAAATGAATAGATCCCAGGCATCTGAGGGACAATATGAAATAGTGTAATATAGGTATAACTGGAATCTAGAAGGAGAGAAAAGAGAGATTGAATCAGAAAAAATATTTGAAGACTCAATGACCAACTTTTCCCCTGACACTTGATGAAAAATATCGACCCACAGACCCCAGGAAATCCACAAATCTCAAGAAGCAAAGTAGAAGCAAAATTGTACCCAGACATATTGTATTCATATTGCTGAAGCCAAACATAAATAGAAAAAAATTTTAAGTTATTTATTTACTTACTTACTTTATTTATTTTAGTAATCTCTACACCCAACATGGGGTTCAAACTCACCACCCTGAGATCAAGAGTCACATGTTCTTTCAACTGAGCCAGCCAGGCACTCTGGAAAATCTTTAAAATAGCCAGGGAATCACATACGGAGGAACAAAAATTTAAAATATTGCTGACTTCTCATCAGAAACAATGAAAGCCAGAAGACAATGGAATGACTTCTTTAAAATACTGAGAAGGAAAAAAAAAAAACTTGCCAAATGAGAATTCTATCTCCTTCAAAAAGTGATGGCAAAATAAATCCTTTGTTTAGATAAACAAAGGTAAGATAATTAATCACTAACAGGCTTGCAGTATAAGAAATGTTAAAGGAAGTCCTTTGGGCTGAAGGGAAATTGCATATACAAAGGAGCAAAGAGCATCATATGTATATACCACACACACACACACACACACACACACATACACACACACACATAAATTTTTATTTCCTAATTTCCTTAAAAGTAGTTGTGTAAAAATGTGGTTTATAATATATGCAGAAGTAAAATATATGAAAATACCACATTATAAGATTCTTACAATATACATGAAATGGCATCATATTAATTCATAGAAAATTATAGAATGCAAATAATAATTCCTAGACCAAACAGAAAAAATTAAAAGCAAGCAGTTTTGTTAAAAGCTAATAGAAGAGTTAAGACAGTACTATAGAATACTGGTTATTATAAAAGAAGGAGGAGAAAAGGAGCAAAGTCTGATAGGACAAATCAAAACCAAATAACAAGATGGTAGACTTATACCTAATTCTATTAGATATTACATTAAGTGGAAATTTATTAAACACTCCAATTAAAGGCTGCTTTGGGGGCTCCTAGGTGGCTTAGATGATTAAGTGTCTGCCTTCGGCTCAGGTCATGATCTCAGGGTCCTGGGATCCAGCCTCATGTCAGGCTCCTGGCTCAGCGGGGAATCTGCTTCTCCCTCTCCCTCTGCCTTTCTTCCCTGCTCATGCTCTCTCTCTATCTCTCTGTCTCAAATGAATAAATAAAAAATCTTAAAAAAAAAAAGCTGCTGTTGTCAGACTGGATAAGAAAGCAAGATCTAACTATGTGCTAAAGATTTGTGCTCTAAACATTAACAAACAGATGAGTTTAAAAAGAGAATGAGAGAAGACATAATACATATATAATATATAGACACTAATCATAAGAAGACTGGAGTGTGATATTAAATCAGATGATATTAACAGAGATAAAAAAGAATATTTCATAATGGTAAGAGTCACTTTATTAAGAAGAAATAATAATCCTCAATGAATATGCACCTGTTAACAGTGCTTCAAAATACACGAAGACAAAACAAACAGAATTAAAGGAAAAAATACACAAACCCATAATTATTGTCACATGTTAACTCTCCTGTCTCAGAAATTGATAGAACAAGTAGACAAAAAATTAATGAGAATATGAGATTTGAACAATTCTATCGACCAACTTAATCTAATTAGCACTCATTGAACACTAAACAACTGCAGAATATATTCTTTCATCAAGTGCACAGAGAATGCCCACCGAAATAGAGCATATATGGGGCCACAGAACAAATTTAAATAATTTTCAAAGGTTAATAATCATATACGGCAAGTTACTTGACCACAAAAGAATTAAATTGTAAATCATCAGCAAAAGATCTAAAATAGCACCCTATTGAACTTTAAATGAATAATAATTTTTAAAAAATCATATCTGAAAAGTTGTGGGATGCAGCTAGGGGAAAGATTTGAAATAAACAATGCACGGTGCCGGGGTCGTTCAGTAAGTAAAGCATCCAACTCTTGATTTCAGCTCTCTTGAGTTCATGAGATAGAGCCCCAAGTCAGGCTCTGTGCTCAGCGGTGAGTCTGTTGGAAGTTCTCTCTCCCTCTCCCTCTTCCCCTCCCCCTGCCACACTCTCCCTTCTTCTCTCTCTTTCTCTCTAGAATAATCTTTAAAATAAATAAATAAATGAATAAATAAACAATGCAAAAAGATAGAAAAAGAAGAGGAAATAAAGCCAATATGTAGGGATAAACAACAACAACAACAACAACAATAATAATAATAAAGATAAGAACAGGGGTGCCTGGGTGGCTCAGTCGGTTAAGTGTCTGCCTTCGGCTCACGTCATGATCCCAGGGTTCTGGGATCGAGCCCTGCATCAGACTCCTTGCTCAGTGGGGAGCCTGCTTCTCCCTCTGCCTGCCGCTCCCCCTGCCTGTGCTCTCTCTCCCTCTCTCTCTGACAGATAAATAAATAAAATCTTTTAAAAAAAAAAAGATAAGAACAGAAATCAATAAGATAGAAAAACATAAAACCAAGAAAATAAAATACTGGTTCTTCGAGAAGATCAATAAACTTAATGTATTCCTAGTCTGATCAAGGAAAAAAGAGAGAAAATACAAATTAACAATATAAAGAATAAAAAAAGGGCATCACTACACATCTTCAAACATTAAAAGGACAATACAAAATTATTATGAATAACTTTATGACAACACATGTGGCAATTTACTTGAAATAGAATTTGTGTCCTAGACACTGATCTAAAACAAAACAGAAAATCCAAATAATCGTATATCCTTTACCTATGGGAGAAGAATTAGAAACTTTCCCCAAAGAAAACTCCAGAGATGGTCTCCCTGGTGAATTCTACCCAAAAGAAATAATAACTACTTATATAAATTCTTTCAGAAAATAGAGAAACAGGGAATATTTCCCTATTTACTTTCTGAGGCTAGCATACCCCTGGTAATAGCCAAGGACATTACAGAAAAA
This sequence comes from Ailuropoda melanoleuca, assembly GCF_002007445.2. NCBI lineage: Eukaryota > Metazoa > Chordata > Mammalia > Carnivora > Ursidae > Ailuropoda > Ailuropoda melanoleuca. The sequence goes on along the minus strand of NC_048233.1, from coordinate 72,225,935 downwards.
GAAAATTATAACTAGTATCTCTCATGAATATAGACAGAAATATTTAACAAAATATTAGCAAGTCAAATCCAACAATATATAAAATGTTACTATATTGTGACCACGTAGAATATATTCCAGAGTGCAATATGGGTTTAATATCTGAAAATCAATGTAATTCACCATATTTACCAAATAAAGGAGAACAAGGACACGATCATTCCAAAATATGTCAAAGAGAACTTAAAATTCAACAACCATTCATGGAAAAAAAAACAACCAACAGTTTTAGTAAACTAGGAATGAAGGAAACATACATAACTGTAAAGGGCATTTATGAATAACCTATAACTGAGCTCCCCCACCTCACTAAGTTCAGGAACAAGATAAGAATGTCTGTTTTCACCATTTCACAACATTGTCCTCAATAGCTTAGCCAAGGCAACAAAGGCGGAGGAAAAAAAAGGAAACGAAAGCCATAAAGTTTAGGGGGGAAAAGGAAGCAAAACTGTTTTTATTTATGGATGACATTTATACTAGAAACTAAGGATCAGTCCCCGTCATATTATTGGCCATGCCACCGATCACCAAACCACACAACCATGTAGACGACTGTCAGGAAATCCCCCTAATATTCTGGGCTCGACCTTTCAGGATTTAGGCCAAAACAAGGACAAAACATTACTGGGGATGGGCTGTTTTCTGCAATGGAAAGAACCCTGGGCTAGAAGTGCCCTATTGCTGGATTTGCTGGTAAGAAATTGTCGGACTTGGATCAGTTACTTTACTTATCTTTGCCACTCTATCTTCATCTGTAAAATGGGAAAGTTAATCATTTCCAACCCTGTATAGGCAAATATTTGTTCATGCAGCTTCCAGCCCTAGGCAAAATTAGGGAAGCCAGAGCAATGCTCCATCATTCTAGGTTCCTGAGAGAACAGACAACCTGGATTCCAGGAGCTGTATCACGAAAACATGCCAAAGATAAATCTGCTTCCCCTGTCATCTCTTACCCACAATAAGCTTTTAATTGGTGCCCCTGTTGACATTTTGCCTTTCTTCAATCCACCCTCCACCAGCAGCCAAAGAGATATTTTTAAGAATAACTCAGCATATCATTCTTCTGCTTAAAACCCTCCGATGGCTTGCTCATTGATCATGAAATTAAACCCCAATTCTTGACGGGCTAAAAAGGCCTAAATGATGTGGCTCCTGACTACTTCTCTGACCTCCCCTCTTAGCCTCGTCTCATCTTGTTCACTGCACTCCAGCTGCACTGACCTAACTGTCCCCCTTCCTGTGTGCCAGTCCTGTTCCTGCTGCACGGCCCTGGTATTTACGGAGAGACTCTCCTTCTTAGTCAGGACATGGCTGACTCCTCTTCCCCCAGGCCATGGAGGCCTCTCTCACCCACCCTGCTCACGTGGTTACATCTCTGCCCTACTTCTTCATTCTCTTTTGCTTCAGCTGTTTTCGTGTCTTCGTTGGTCAGTACAGTCGGTAATTTTACTACTTAGGCATTATCTGCTTCTCAGCTAGACTTTATTGCTCGTGTTCACAGCTGTTTCCCTTTATCCAGAGCAATATCTCTATTAGATGCTCAATATACCTTTTTGAAGGAGTGAATGAATGAACTCTATGTCTTGCTTGAGTTGCCGCTGAACCAGCCTGCTTCTGGGTCAGCCCAGACCAACCCAGACCCTTCCCAGTCTACCTTTCAAAGAAAGCCAGTGCAATTTGTATTATGCACAATATATGTATGAAGCATCACCCAAGTACTTGTTCTGTGGGTGTCGAGAATATGACAGGATTCCTAGCCAGCAAGTCTCACAATCTAGTGATGAAGACAGGCCAATAATAATAATCAGAATCAGAACATTATAATAATTATTATTTTCTAATAATTATTTGACTAATAAAATCCCTCAAATTTTATGAATATTTTCCAGTGTTCAAAGCACTTTCTTATGAATTATATCATTGGATACCAAGAGAGTGGCCATCTTTTTCTGTCATTGCTTTCAACCAGAAAGGACTCAAACAAAGGAAAGATGATAGGTGTACCCTACATGGCAAAAGAATATGGGCTTGGAATTCCCTCAGAGACCTATGTTCATCACTTTAAAATATAATATAGACAATAACAATAAGCACTATTTACCACAAACTTACCAGGAGCCCAAGCCTCACTAAGTTCTATCATACAATTAATGCAGAGTCAGTATATAATGGGTGATCTCGGAGGACAACCCAGCCACTTTAGAACTCAGTTTCTTTCTCCTAAAACAGTGAAAACTTGCATGGTTATTGCCAGGATTTGGAATTGCATACAACGGGTAGTTGGTATATGGGAGAAACTGAAAATATTAGTGTTATTTTTAAAAATCACCCCAAATCAGATTTATTCCTGAGTTACAAGGGTGGTCCAATATTTGCAAATCAATGTAACATGCCACATCAATAAAACAAAAGATAAAAACCATATGATCATTTCAATAGACACAGAAAGAGCATTTGACAAAGCACACATCTATTCATGATAAAAACCCTCAACAAAGTAGGTTTATAGGGAACATACTCAACTTCATAAAGGCCATATGTGGAAAAAGCCACAGCTAACGTCATCCTCAATGGGGAAAAACTGAGAGCTTCTCCCCTAACGTCAGGAGCAAGACAAGGATGTCTACTCTCAGCACTTTTATTCAACATAGTACTGGAAGTCCTAGCCTCAGGAATCAGACAACGCAAAGAAATAAAAGGCATCCAAATCGGTAAGGAAGAAGTAACTTTCACTATCTGCAGGTGACATGATACCATTTATAGAAAAGCCTAAAGACTCTACCAAAAAAACTGCAAGAACTGATGAACGAATTCAGTAAAGCTGCAGGATACAGAATCAATCTACAGAAATCTGGAATGTTTCTATATACCAATAATGAAGCAGCAGAAAGAGAAATTGAAAAAAAAATCCCATTACAATTGCACCAAAAATAATAAGATACCTAGGAATAAACCAAACCAAAGAGGTGAAAGACCTGTATTCTGAAAACTATGAAATACTGATGAAAGAAATTGAAGATGACACACAACAAAATGGAAAGACATTCCATGCTCATGGACTGGATCAACAAATACTGTTTAAATGTTTATCCTACCCAAAGCAATCTACAGGTGTAACACGATCTCTATCAAAACACCAACAGCATTTTTCACAGAACTAGAATAAACAATCCTAAAATTTATATGGAACCAAAAAGATCACCAAATAGCCACAGCAATCTTGAAAAAGGAAAGAAAAGCTGAAGGCATCATGATTCTGGACTTCAAGTTATATCACAAAGCTGTAGGAATCAAAACAGTACGGTACTGGCACAAAAACAGACACACAGATCAATGGAATAGGACAGAAAACCCAGAAATAAACCCACAATTGTATGGTCAGTTAATCTTCGACAAAGAAGGAAAGAATATACAAGGGGAAAAAGACAGTCTTCAAAAAATGGTTTTGGGAGAACTGGACAGCAACATGCAAAAGAATGAAATTGGACCACTTTCTTACACCACACACAAAAATAAATTCAAAATGGATTAAAGACCTACATGTGAGACCTGAAACCATAAAAATCCTAGAAGAGAACAGAGGCAATAATTTCTCTGACATTGGCCAGAACAGCTTTTTTTCTAGAAATATCCCTTGAGGCAAGGGAAACAAAAGCAAAAATGAACTATTGGGACTACATCAAAATAAAAATCTTCTGCAGTGATGGAAACAATCAACAAAAGTAAAAGGCAACCTAGGAATGGGGGAAGATATTTGCAAATGACGTATCTGATAAAGGGTTAGTATTCAAAATATATAAAGAACTTATACAACTTAACACCCAAAAAACAAATAATGCAATTAAAAACTGGGCAGAAAACACGAACAGACATTTCTCTAAAGAAGACATCCAGATGGCCAACAGACACACTAAAAGATGCTCATCACCTCTTATCATCAGGGAAATGCAAATCAAAACCACAATGACATATCGCCTCACCCCTCTCAGAAGGGCTCAAATCAACACCACAAGAAACAGTAGGTTTGGGGGAGGACGTGGAGAAAAAAGACCACTTGTGCACTATTCGTAGGAATGCAAACTGGTGCAGCTACTGTGGAAAACAGTATAGAAGTTCCTCAAAAAGTTAAAAATAGAACTACCCTATGATCCACCAATCTCACTACTGGGTATTTACCCAAAGAATACAAAAACACTAATTCAAAGGGATACATGCACCCCCATGTTTATAGCAGCATTATTTACAATAGCCAAGATATGGAAGCAGCCCAAGTGTCCATAGATAGATGAATGGATAAAGATGTGGTGTATGTATACAATGGAGTGTTCTCCAGCTGTAAAAAGGAATGACATCTTGCCGTTTGCAATAACATGAATGGAGCTAGGGAGTATTATGCTAACCGAAATAAGTCACTCAGAGAAAGACAAATGCCATGTGATTTCACTCATAGGTGGAATTCAAGAAACAAAACAAACGAGCAAAGGGGAAAAAGAGAGAGGGAGACAAACCAGGAAACAAATTTAACTATAGAGAACAAACTGATGGCTACCAGAGGGGAGGAGTGTGGGAGGACAGGTGAAACAGGTGATAGGGATTAAGGAGTGAACTTGTCCTGATGAGCACCAGGTGATTAAAATAAAAACTTAAAAAAAATAGTTACCCCAAATTAGATATTTTAGAGAAAGTCTGTTGGCAACAAAGGCAAGTGGTTGCCATAGCCCAGCTGTTACTCGCTCCGGACCAGAGCTGTTTGATCCCTGGGAGATCTGTATCTGTGCTAGACCAGAGTCAGTGAGGCTCCGTACCCAACCTGGGAGTCTGAAGTTCTGAAGGATTAAAAAATAATAACCATAAAACCACTAGCAACTCTAAAACATAAATTTTATACAGTACATTCTTAATTGTGATATTTTATCCACTTATTAAGCAAATTAATGCCACTGAGCTGCCACAAAACTGGCCCTAAGCAAGAACTCATCCACCGATCTGGAATTGGGGAAGGGAGGGCTTCATAAAAAGAGTGTCATCTGAGCTGGACCTGGAAGGATGGGTAAAATTTGCCTATGGGGTAATGAGATTACTCCTATGGGATGAATAATTTGAAAGCAGAGGATAACACAAAATATTTGGGATCTCATCTACATATTTTTAAAGTAGGTTTATCTTTTCTGGCACTATTTTCTTTGCTGCTCTTGCTCCTTTAAAAAAATGATATTAAAGTAACTTGCGTTCCCTGAGCAATGCAATTAGAGGTATCAAAGGGGTTTGGGGGAGTTATTGTAGGGGTCAGAAAGAAGACAGACTGGACAGTTAAGCGTCTGCCTTCAGCTCAGGTCATGATCCCAGGGTCCTGGGATGGAGCCCCCCACCAGACTCCCTCCTCAGCGGGGAGTCTCCTTCTCCCTCTGCCCCTATTCCCTGTGTGCGCTCTCTCTCTCTCTCTGTCTGAAATAAATAAATACACAAAAACCTTAAAAAAAAAAAAAAGAAGAAGATAGACTGGATCCATATACAGACATGCCACCAATCAAATAGGCAGTCAGCATGCAGATAACAGAAAATCAAATATAGTGGGTTTTAGGATGGACCAAATTTCAAACCCTTGGAACACGGGACTTTCTTAATGAATTTCCAAGAAAATCTGCTCATTGTCTGCCAAGTGGCCATCTCGGAAGTGCTGAAAGTGTGCCCACAGAAGGAAAAACACCATGTTCCTCTAGAAGACCTTGTATATTCCCAGGTATCATTTTATCCACAGGAGACTGGGGACGGGAACACCCGTCAGTGTATTCACGCAGGTCTGTGTACGCATTCCATTGCATGGCAAAGAGGAAAAAATACCACTTTTTGGCGACACTAATTTAAAGATGCCTCAAAACAAAATTTTCCAGATCTCCCCTGCTGTTCATGGTCCCCCACAAAGCATCTTTTAATGTGTTCTTTCTTTACGAGGAACTTCCCTGAGATGAGCCCCTACCATATACTAGTACTCTATGTAACCATGGCAACAAGGTAGGCATTATCATTTCCATTTTCCAATTGAGGAAACTGAGGTTCAGTCCCCTCCACTAATAAGTGTCAGAGCCAGAGTTTGAGCCCACATCTTCTGCTTCCACGAGGCTTCCTCCCAAGTTCCTTGTACCTTCTAACTACTTCTTAAGACTCCTACTGAACCAGTTGTCTGAAACCAAGACTTCACTAGACGTCAGATACCTTGCACTCTGTCTGCATCCCTGTTTGCTCACTACTCCGCCTTTAATAACAATAGTCATTAATCATCAATTATGTGCCAAACGTTATGTCAGATGCTGGGGATAGGAAAATGCATAAGATATCCCTGGTCTCAAAGATTTCCTCATATAGTAAGGAATTCTGTTTTATGCTGGGTGCCTGTGACACCATATGTATTTTCTAAAAATCCCTTTATATCTGAATCAACATAGCCAAGTATAATTGAGCAATCCAAGTGGCTAAAAGAGGAAAATACATTGAAAAAGGAATCTGTTATGGGAAAGAGGTGGGAAAACCATATTCGAAGTCGTTTTTTCTAGTAACTATTAGGAATCATGAACCCTCATTTTATCCCTTGCTACCAGCATTGCAGAAAGGAGCAGATGAAAACCTGAGCTATACAACCATAGGTAATGGATTTAATTTTGCTGGATCTTGTTTTCTTTATGGGACTATTGAGTTCTATTCTGAGCCTATCTCAAAGTTGCCCATAAGGATCGTTGATGATGGCAGCCAAGTGGTACCACCCCTCATTTTACAAACGGGGAAATAGTTCATTTTACAAAAGGGATTTGCTTAAACCCTCAGGGCTAGGTTCTGGCAGTTCTGGGATTAGAACCCTCCCCTCCTTGCCAGGTTGGGGGTCTTCTTCCTCGACCACGGGTGCCGGGTCTGCAGGAGATTTAATATATATTGAATTAGATTCATCATAACTTACATGTGAAAAGGTTTTCATTGTTCTAAAAAGGGAACGCACATACGTTATCCCTATTTTTGAGATTCTAACACTCCGAGGGCCCCGACGAGGCAGAGACTATTATTCCCATTTTACTGATGAGGAAAGTCTGACTCGGAAGAGCCACAAATTCCCAGTATCCCACAGCATGCAGCAGAGAGACAGAGCATCAATCTGGGATTTTAACTCCAATTCACTACTCATAATTCCTACACATGGAGTTTGGGACAGGCAGAGAAAGGGAACTATACACCAAACCTGCTCTTTGACGCCTTGGAAACAGCAGGACCTTACACATCTGGCTTCATTTGGAAATGAGATTTTCCTCCATGGAAGGACTTTCCCAGATAACTGAAGCATACCCCATTTCTGCAGCTCCCCTTACTCTCCTTACTCCCCTTGCTTTATCTCTCATGTCAAGTGCTTCTAATGGGAGGCCTTCCAAAGTGTTTTACTATTTAGAACAACATTTCTGAAAAGTAATTTGGTAATAGTTACGCAAAGAAATAATTAGGGATGTTCACAAAAATTTAGCTACAAATATTTTCCTTGCCGAATTACCTGTAATGGCCAAAAAAAATTTTTTTAAGCTGAAAAATTTTCCAACAATAACGGGTTGGGTAATGAGCCTGTTTTTACAAAGCAAATAAAGCTCTACACAGACGCACACTCTCAGATATCTTCTCTGAGTAGCAGGGTTATGGGTCTTTTGTCTTCTTTTAAGTGTACTTTCTACATTTTTTCCAAAGAAAGTACATTGCTCTTTAAGAAAACTTTGTTTTTTCAAAATGCAAACACCATATAATCCAATAACAAAATAACAAACAACCCAATTAACAAAGGGGCAGAGGATGTGAATAGCTATTTTCCAAAGAAGACACATAGAGGGCCAACAGGTACATGAAAAAGGGCTCAACATCACTCATCATCAGGGAAATGCACATCAAAATCACAGTGAGATATCACATCACACCTGGTAGAATGACGAGTATCAAAAGACAAGAAGTAGTAAGTGCTGGCGAGGACATGGAGACAAGGGAACACTTGTGCATTGCTGGCGGGAATGTAAATTGGTGCAGTCACTGTGGAAAACAATATGGAGGTTCCTCAGAAAATTAAAAATAGGACCACCATATAATCCAGCAATTCCACTTCTGGGTATTTATCTGAAGGAAACAAAAACACTGATTTGAAAGGGTATCTGCATCTCCATGTTCATTATAACATTATTTACAATAGCCGAGGCATGGAAACAAACTAAGTGTCCACTGATGGATGAATGCATTTTAAAAATATGATATATACATATATACACATTTAGGTATACACACAATGGGATATTATTTGGCCATAAAAAAGGAAATCTTGTCATTCGAGACAACATGGACGGACCTAGAGAGTACCATGCTAAGTGAAGTGAGAAGGACAAATATTGCACGGTCTCACTTATATGCGGAACATAAAAAACCAAAACAAAAACAAAGAAAACCAGCTTACACACACAGAGTAGGGGATGCGGGGGGAGGCAAAGGGGTGAAGGTGGTTCGAAGGTACAAACTCCTAATTATAAAATGAGTAAGTCCTGCGGATGCCATGTACAGCATGGTGACTGTCGCTAACAACGCTGTATCGTGTATTCCGAAGTGGCGAAGAGGGTAGATCTTAAAAGTTCTCATCGTAAGAAAAAAATTTATAACTATGTGTGGTGACGAATGTTAACTAGATTTCTTGTGGTGATCCTTTCACACTATATACATACATGGAATCATCTTGCATACCTGAAACTAATATGATGTTATACGTCAATTATAAAATTGAAAAAAAAAAAGACATGTTGACAAGTGGGGAAAAAAAAAAAGCATACATTCCTGGCATCTTCAGAGGAACATCATCTCACTTTCCTGATGGTCCAGCCATCGGCATGAGCCTGAACTGCCCAGACAGGAGCTACACACTCGGGATGTACTGAGACGTCTGGAGCGTGTTTCCACTACATGGAACGGTCTTGGACCAGTGTGCTCTTTGAGTTCTCGGGACTGCGTTTCATAGTCATTCTATTACCTCAAAACCAGCTCTTCTGGCTTGTCACCATCAATGTCACAATCCCCACCCCACAACTTCTGGGCCACAGCTTCTAAGCTGAAGTGAGCTAGGAAATTAGATCGTGAAGATTTAGAATCATTTATAAAAGAAATGCATGTGAAAGTCTGCACTAAGCAAGTATATAGTACTATGCAAATATGTAGGCTCTGATTACATTTTTTATATTATTTTACACATGCATTGCTATTTCTACTATTGTGTCTCAGTTTTCTTATCTGTGAAGTGGGTCTATTCCTGCACCTACCTCCTACAATCAAATGAGTTATTATTTGTAAGACACTTAGACCCATGTCTGGCACTTATTAAGTAAAGAGTAAATGCTCGTTCAAGAAAAAACAAGTGATTAGCGTAAAATAAAAGCAAAGGGCTCTGAATCAGAGCTTGAAGGGCTTTGACATGAGGAAAGTGCTTGAGCTGTATGGAATAACCTCTAAGTCTCTTGTGTTCTCGGAAACTTTCCTGGTTTACTTCGTAGCTTTCAGGCCTGTTATACCAGGTGGGGCCACACACACACACACACACACACACACACACACCCCAACGTATGTGCCAGCACATCCATCACTCTTCTTCTCCTCTGTCTCCTAGGATCCCCCGGCTCTCACAGTCAAAAAAAATTCACAGAAGGAAGCAATATAACTGAGGATATGATATCACTTTTCTATGGTGAAGCAAAATTTCTCAATACAATAACAACTAAGATAATAATGAATGCTACAATTGAGCAGGTTTGTTCCTTTCTGAGCTAATCACTTTACATATCAATTCATTTAACTTCCAGAACAATCGTCTGAAGGAGGGACTGTTGAAATCCCCTCTCTACGAATACTGAAAACAAGGCCTGGAGCTTAGTAACTTGCCCAAGGTCACACAGCACCAATCACACTGACTCCCCACGCAATGCGTGGAAGGCTCGTATTCTCAAGTCATTCTATTATTTTATGGGTGCATGTACTTCCCGGAAGGGAGTAATCCACAGAAGAACGAGTATTAATTGCTTGGTCTCAACTTAGAAGTCTCTGGGAGTCCCAGTTTTACTTCCCCTCTCTTTTGCATAAAGCGCTGGCTATCCTAATTTGGTTGAGGAATCACTGGAGACGGGAGACAGGAGACAGGAGAAGCTTCTCCAGGGAACCCTACTTAGTGCTCTGCACTTGGAAGCAAAAGTCCAGTGTTTCAGTCCTGCCTTCTGACTCTTTGTTGCTGGGTGAATACAGTGATTTGCTTTAAACTGCTCAAGCAGCCATTTCCTTATACCCAAAGTGGAGACGGTGACAGCTGAGTTGTTTGTGAGGACCAAAGCACTAATGTTTGAGAAAGTGTCTTATAAACCCATTTAGCCATATAGACAGGAGGTAGGATTACTGTTATTGGGGGGGGAAAAAGTCCTCCTATTAATCTTCAGTTAGAATGGTACAGGGATGCCTGACTCCACTTCCACAAGCAGCAGCCGTAGCCATCCATGCCACTCAGAGGACATCTGAGTTGGGCCACTTTGGGAGTGACATGCCCAGAGAGAGATTCCATCAGGACGCAGATAAATTGTCCTTCCTATTTTCAAAGCACCCAGGCTGCAGAAATGTGCTTGAATTGTAGCAATAAAACTGGGTACAGTCAGACATCAGTAAGAACATCACTAAGGAGATTAAGTTATTCCCTATGAAGGGATGTTTAAAAACAGAGTGGGTCCTTCTACCTTGAAGGTTTTAGGAATTCACCTGAGACCCGGCAGAGACGTGGATGAAATGGCCTCTTCCTCTTTCCCACTTCTGTCCTGCCATGAAGTTCCCCATTCAGTCCTTTGCTCAGTGTCGCCAGTCATTCTCACTCAGGCATACGGGGTTCCTCGTGCACCAGATCAGCTGTATTCACGATACCACAGACAGCTCGTTAAGGCCGTCTAATTTCTTTGGTGTAGTTTCAGGCACACACAGTCTCCAAAGAACACGTGTGCACTTTTATATACCTCAGAATGCAAGGCACTCTCAAACAGAATGTGGCACTCAATTTCTCCAGAAAAGTCTGTAATTACTACTGATGGTACTGAGTACCTTGTATTTACATAGTGCTTTATTCGCTCCAGTATCTTCTATTTTGTTAGATTTCAAAGCCACTATTATAATACAGATAGGCAATTATTATGGCCCATATTTTACAAAAGACAAAATGGAGACAAAGAGGTTTAACAAGCTGCCTGAGGTGACACAGCCAGTGAGTAACTGAAACGCCACTCGGATCCCGAGGGTTTTCTACCACTCCCAGAAAAAAAAAATCCATTTTCATTCTATGAACCACCTAAGACAAAAACAGGATAAGAAGGGGCAGGGGATTCCAGACCAATGTTCAAATGGCTATTTCACCTTCCAGTCCCCCAAATCCCAGGGAACTCTATGTTCCTTTCTGTCACAAGACATTCTGCCCATTCTGACCACAGAAAACCTGGCCAAGAATTACGGTTGCCCTACCTGGGGATCTTCCATACATAGCAGCTCCCAATTGCAAATCCAGACACTTCTTGCAAAGTTCACCCCTACACGGAGCACCTGACTTGAGGAAGACCAAGCTTCCATCCTGCCTGAACACCCACAGAACTAACAGCCTGCTTGGGCCGGCCGCAGGAGGGCTGTTGGAATCTGACTCGTAATAGATAGAAAATACAACACCACATTGGAAGTTCTAAGACGTTACTGAAAACTTCCCAACTTGAAGAAATTTTCAAATCACACATCGAAGAGGTAGAAGGAAGATCACAGAACTCAATTCAACATAAGTTGAAATTCTTCTTGCGGTGTGAGTCGGTGAACACCCTAGATCCAGGGGGTGTGTGGAATCATGACAAGAAGGGTCCTGTATTTGGGGCGGGTAATGGATGGTGATGGAAACCTTAGCTTTAACTATTTTTCCCATTTTGTGTTTCAATTTTTTTACTCCATCATTTTATTAACAACAGTAGCCATTTTCAAATGACTTTTGTGGCCCTTAAAAAAAATAAAAGCACGTTAAAAATCACAAAAACAAGCTTAAGTACACAATTTTCAGGCAGGTCTATATTGGCAAAATAGCAAAATTCCAACAAAAGTAACACTAAATAAAGTGGACCTTTACCCATATAAACCCATTAATGCTATTTTAACATTACTCTCCTTTGCAGAATAAAGGATATCTACTTTAATTGAAGATTATTTGTCCAGAAAATTTTGAACATCACAAAATTCAACTAGTCTAGGCCAAAATAAATATCTAACTACGGATAATAAATTCTCAGTAGTTTGAAAGAAGGAAATAAGAAATAATTCAACATTCAGAATTACGGTTTATTTAAAAATAATACATATTAATTTTCTTCCTGTACAGTGCATATTATAAGTTAAGATATATCTCAGAATTAATAAGGAGAATGAAACATGTAGTTGCAATATTACAATTCAAAATAAACCTGTTACATAATACTGAGTTTTAAACACAAAAGCTTCATATTATTTCATTTATTTCAAATATTTCTCCAATAGCATCACAATTTTTAATTGTTGGCCACCAAATTATCATGTTAGAGTATCAGTTCTATGTACCACTCTGTATTCACAGATTATGTCTACATTTTCAGAGGCAAATTTGGATTAAATTCTTTTATAACTTTAACACTGAGCTAAAAATAAACACGGAAAAATATTGGTCTGATTCTTTGAAGGATTTTTTTAATTAGAAATAACATATTAAAATAAAGTTTTATGTAAACTTAATATGGCATAATTAGGGCATAGATTTTATGTGATCCAAAACCCAAAAACTCAATCACCAAACACCAGAAACAAAATAAAACAAAATAATAACAAAATACGCTTTTAGTTTTTAAGAGTAAGCCACAAAATTTTGGAATATCAATAATAATTTTCCAAATTAGTTTCTGTTACCCATCACTTACACTATCTTTCTTCAAGCTGGCCAACAAACGTGTGCTTTTGGAATACCAGCAAATTTCACGCATCTCCTTCTGTATGCATTCTTCTACTTGGAATGAAATTTTCCCCAAATTAACATAATTCCTTTATGTTTTTAGAAAGACAACAAAAGACATGACACCCTAACAGGGCAAGATGCTTGGAAGCCACATACAAAACAATAAAATTACAATCTACGTTTTTTGGGGGGTTTTTTTAGTACTAAGTGTAATAAAAATAAAATCACATTTTATTGCATTTTTCACTCAAGATTTCAAAGTTCACCAAAATAAGATTTGCTTCATTCATTACTGATGTGTATTTATCCCTGCAGAGGAAATATGGAATCTGATTAATAGCAAACGTATACTTCCAATATTACCAGGACATTTTTTTTAAAAAATCCTCAGGAGAAAATATTAAGTGGAGTCAATTGTAGCTGCATCTCCTTACATTGACCAAAGTAGGATTCTGCCAGTCTTGATGCACAGAACTTTTCTACATCAGTTTTCCAGTAGTGGAGCTGAGTGGGCACTAACCCTTCCACAATCTCACATCCAGCCTCAATGTATCTGCAAAACAGCTTCCAGAAGGCTTTGATGATGAAAGTCTATCTGGGGTTGCACCTGTAATCTTGACCTTTCACAAGAATATTGGCACACAATGAACCTAAAGACTAGGCCAGAGAGGAAAAACCCAGACCCAGACTCAAATCTCTTTCTAGATCCACATTCCTGTGCTTCTTCTCATCCACCTCTTGGTGCACAAGCCCACAATGACAGCAATCAAGACGACAGAGCTGGAGGACATACATTAACTCAAATAGCCTAGAGCTATTCCCATATCCCAGTCTTTTACCTACTGCCCTCAAATGGTTACGGGTTGAATATTTTTGTTCTCCCCAAATTCATATGTTGGAGCCCCAAACCCTAATGTGATGGTATGGGGACGTAATTAGGTTTGGAGGAGGTAATGAGGGTGGGACTCCATAGTGGGATTAGTGTCCTTATACGAAGAGACCAGAGCTCACTCCCTCAATGCATATGCACTGAGGAAAGGTCTTGTGAGCACACAGTGAGAAAGAGGCTGTCTTACCAGCCAGGAAGCTGGCTCCTACCAGGAACAGAATAAGCCAAGCCCTTGATCTTGGCCTTCTAGCCTCCGGAACAGTGAGGAATAAATGTCTGCTACTTAAGCCACCCAGTGTATGGTATTTTGTTATAGCAGCCAAAGCTGACTAAGACAAATGGTATAAATGCCTTTCAAAAAAAAAAAAAAGCCTGAGTTCTATTATTCATTTATTGAACATAATTGCACTGAGTGCTGCTATATGCTGGGGGCTGCTGTAGGCACTGAGGACACAGCAGTGTGTATTGGGAGTAGGGGGAGAAGGAGTCCAAATCCTTGTTCTCATGGAGCTTACCTTCTTCCTCAAGTTATTGTCTCCCGAGACCACACTGGGAACATCGCACTAAATTAACTAGTTGTACAAAAAACCCCAAATGTGTGTGTGTACATTATTGGTATAATAGATTCACACCGTACCTTGATTCTAAAGGGTGCTTGTGTTTTTAAAGACATAACCTCCCACACTCAAGCTGTTATCTCACAGAAATGGAAATGGGGCACTTGCTGGGAGGAAAATATGAACTTTGTAATGATGCATCCTTGTATTATTTAACTGGTTGAAATGAGCATGTATTCATCTTGTAGCTAAATATAATTCCATATTTTTTAAATTTTACTATCAGCCCTTCAGTATTCCTAAGAGACTGAAACAGGACAGATGGAAGTGAATGAGGTCCAGAGAAAGACCATGAGTTAAGAAAAGAGAGAATCGCCTCACAGAAATTCCTTCTCCAATACCTAATGAAATAACAACAAAGTTCCCTAGTAACAACTCTACAAGGAGAGGGGCATAGCCACTACTATAAGACTCTAAAAGTGGAAGCTGGGAAAGAAATCAATTCTGGGGCAGAGTCGGGCAGCAAAATGGCAAGGCTCCTAACTATATCCCGACTTCTCAAAAACTCTGGTGATAAGTCGAGCCAATCATGCGAATTCTCACTTAAAATTCCAAACCTAGTGAGAAGCAAATTGAGGATACACTAGTATCTTTCTTCTTCACAGGGAAGTGGTAGAAACAGATGCAAGCAGCTGCTTGAGAGAAACAGGACAAGGCGGCTGCTTCTGGCAGAAGCGGAGACCACAGGGCTCTGTCCTGAGTGGGGCATCGATCTGAAGCCAGAGATCATCTATCCATCAGAAGGAGACCCACGCTCCCCCCCCCCACAAATGAGATGCTGTGAACTCTGGTGGAGGAAAACTCATAAAATCTCCAAAGGGAGAGCAGAACCCACGCTGTCTAACAAAACCTGCCTTAGCTGAGTCCTCTCTGCTCCCTTGCTCTCAGGCTATAGGAAAAACTAGATTGCTCTTCCAGTGTAGACCCTAAGGAAAAAACCATCGTTACTGTGAGATAGTAGTCAAGACATCACTAACACTCTAAGACTAAATAGAGAGAAGATACGATATGCATAGAAGTGCCAGAGCATGATCAAGAGAAAAAGAAATAGAAGGGCACCGATACAAGCGTATGCAAAGTACACACACGCACGCATGCCCGTACACACACTAACACAGCAGGCAAAAGACACACAGATAACCGGCCTAGAAAATGTAACTCAAGAAAGAAGAAAAATTCTTCACATGTGCATTTAACTAAAGAATAACCTAATAAGAACACGAGTTTACAACATAATAAAACAAAATGAGATGAAAAAGATCAGATCTAAGGAAACACATGGATGCCAAAACATACCATTAAAAATTAATAAATAAAAATACCAAAGGACAGCATGGACACAGCTGGAAATAAAGGACAGTTATAGAATAAAGCACTGAGATAATTATAGTGTATGCATATGGAAAAGTACAGAAAAGATAAATTAAAACAAGTCAAGAAGCCAATAGGCATGGAGGATAAAAATGATCAATAATAATAATAATAATTGGTATCTTTAAAGCAGCAAACTCAATAAATACGGTGGGAAAAAGTATTAAAAGACCTAACACAAGAAAATTTCTTTAAAAAAATTGTAACCTTGATAATAGTGCTTATTATGTGCCAGACAGTATTCTATGCACTTGATATACATTAACTCAAATCTTCCTGATGATTCTATGAGGTAGGTATTTTAATTATTTCTATTTTATAGATGAAAAAACAGAGGCATAAAGAGATTAGGCAACTTGCTTAGGTTTTACAGCTAATGATATAAAGCCAGGCAGAATTGAATCTGTCCATTAAAAAGTTTCTGCTGGGTTCTAGAAATACTGAATGTAAAACTCACAACAACAAAATATAACATCAAAGATAAAGAAAGCACTTCTCAGACATTCAGTCAGAAAGTGTAAATTACTTACAAGGAGAAATAATCACACTGACCACCATCTCCACAATAATACTCAATGCCAGAAACATAACAGAGAAATAACTAAGTCGTTCTTTACAAATAAGGTGTAACCTAAGAATAGAATGTGTAGTCAAATACAAAGGCAACATATATAAAAGAACTCAATGAAACAGTACCAATGAGTTATTTGGAAAGAAATAAAAATGTTTACAGTGGAAATCTGGCCAATTAAACAATAAATCCAAATAAAGAACTCAAGGATGGAGAAGTTATGGTAACAGAATATAACAAAAGAAGCAAACACTAGACAATAGATATGAATCATAGCTATAGAATGATACAAAACTTGATGATGTACAAACAATAATAATATAAATAAATAACAATGACCCATAATGTAAATGATAAAACAGTAAAAATCAAAATGAAGGAAAAGGAGTTGGGAGGGAGAAAACATGCTTGCGTGGCAGGACGTAAATCAATAATGGAACCACGTGGGGTCAAAAGTAATGGTGGCAACACGTGAAGGTACTTCATAATTTCTTCTTGGCCTTAGAAAGGATATTTTAAGAAATGATAATTCTCGTGATAAAGCAACATTCATTTGAAGTTTAGTAATTTCTTTGATTTCCTTTTTCTTTTAATCTAAGTAAAATTAAATGTAACAATTCTGTTTAAAACAGTCATACAATCTCATTTTGTATGAGAGTCATAGTATCTTGAGTGTCTATCCCCATCCATTCATTCATCCACCCACACATTCATCCATCCACACATACATCTATTGTTCTATTTATATGTGCCTAGAAAATCTTTAAAACCACAAACTATTTTTATTTTTTATTTATTTTAAAGTTTTGGGGGAGGAAAAGCAGAGTAAGAGGGAGAGAGAGAATCTTAAGCAGGCTCCACTCTCAGCACAGAGCCCAATGTGGGACTCGATCTCACAACCCCGAGATCATGACCTGAGCCAAAATCAAAGAGTCGGACACTTAACTGACTGAGCCAGCCAGGCACCCCAAAACCACAAACTATTTTTTAAAAGCATAACCTTTATTTAAAAGCAAAAACAATTAAATGATTTTGATATAAAGAAAGAAAGTTATGATAATAGATTTGGGGAGCAGGATGGGGCTTTTAAATCTCCTTTTTTATACGGTGAAAAAAATAAACAGAAAGAGATTAAGTAGTAAGGGACACATAGGGGTTGTTGCGATCAGAGCCAATGTTCACTCCATTCTGGTATTCTGATTTCCTATTAGGAATTTAAGTGATGCAGAGAAGCATCAAAAAGGAAATTAAAAAAAAAAAAAGCACACCAAGTCCTACCATCTGGAAATTACCATCATTACCATTAGGTGAATATCATTCCAGCAGATTTTATCCAGATATCCAGATATAAGAATTAGTGGATAGATGGACAGATAGTTGAGCAGATAGGAAGAATATTATAAAAATGAAATGAGATTGTATGTGCTATTTACTAACAAAAAGATTCCGTTTAATTCCTAAACCATGATATTATCCAAAGCAATGTAAGAAACCGGAACGCCATCTTTCATCATTCAGTTTAGGGTCTCTGGCCCGTGGTACACTTGCTTCCATAGATGCACACGCCTTTAGGCAGATATGTAGATGGGACATCAAGGTCCCACCTCCACACACATACATATAGCCTACCCCCTGATGACCTACATCAACCTGAGGTCTGGCTGAGTCTTGGTACACCTGCAGAAGGGACTTCCCTTGCCTGATGTGCACACCCCACTTTGACACAAAGGCAGATACAGAGACATCAGAGCAGAGAGCGGAGAGGCGTGCGTGAGTTTTGAGGGGAAGGGCAGTGGAAGCCAAGAGGACTAAGAGAAGCAGAGGGCTGAGGGACAATGACGTGAGTACAAAGGAGCAGGGGCAGAAACAGGCAGCACAGAGTGCCAGGAAACAGCAAGAAGGGAAAAGAGCTGTGGGGGGGGGGTTGTGGGGGGGGCTGTGAAGTAAATGAAGGGCCTGGTTCCCACCCTTAGACCCACGGAATGACACTTTCCTACTGGCACAGAGCAGTAGGAACAAAAGAAGCGAGTCACCTTCACGGAGATCAAGTGTGGAAGGAAGAAAGACCCCGGCTCAGGACGCGGATCCATCAGTAAACAGATGGTCAAAATCGAGATGATAAAAGAGCTCTTATCAGAGAGGTTTACATCTAAGACACCTGGAGCAAGATGGTACGGACACCTGACAGGCTCCACTTCCTCATTCTGGGGGAGGAGGTGCTCCATTGTTTGACGAGGCAGTTTAAAAGGAGCGTAAGTGACCCAGGAGACCAGACACGTGAGACACATGACATAACTCTGCGTGAAGACATTGGGCATTTGGAGGCCATCTTTTCACACACACAGCAGCAGCATCCCCAGTGATTTGGCTGCTTCTTGGCACACACTGACTGGTACTGGGTACCCTGAGTCTACAGGGAAGCTCAACTAAGGCCCACATGGCTTCTCAGACCACCAGGCTCTGCGATGGCATGAATGGCATCACCCTACTTGAGTTTCTATCAGACACTGCCGCAACGTCTTGCCTTTCCTTAAAGCAACATAAGAAAGGCAGGTCTATCTTAATGAGCCAAACTAATGTGAGCCACCTGCTTCCATTATCTTGCTCCTGCAAACCACCCTCTGATATCACCACCAGAGGTCAACTCCCTAATCCAAAGGCTTCAGTGGCTTCTGGAATGCCTTGGAAATTCAGCACAAAGTCCTTTGCTCAGCATTCAACTTCCTCTACATGCAGGCCTTAACTATCTCTGTAATGTCCTTTTTCTCCTTATTATTCCCAGTAACCCAGTGCTCCCATCACAGCATGTTACCCAAAATTTCTGGAATACACCATGCACCCACCACGGCAGACCTTTCTGGTAGGGTTCCCACAGCCAGACATGCCTTTATTCATTATCTATCAAAATCCCGGGGGGCCTCAGTGGTTCAGTCAGTTAAACATCTATCTTTAGCTCAGGTCATGATCTCAGAGACCTGGGATTGAGCCCACATTGGGCTCCCTGCTCAGTGGGGAGTCCGCTTCTCCCTCTCCCACTGCTGCTCCCCCCTGCTTGTACTCTCTCTCTCTCTCTGTCAAATAAATAAATAAAATCTTAAAAACAAAACCAAAAAAAATCCTACTCGACTTACGAGGCACAGCTCACATGTGCTGAACCCCTGAACCCCAATCAGAATTAAGCATTCCTTTCTTTCAGTGCCATGGCCATTTGTTTTCACCTCTAATTAAACTTAATATATGTTGCCTTATATTAGGTGCTATTTAAATCTGTCTCGAGTCAAACCTGTCCTTACAGGTAGTAAGTAAATTTATTGAACATCTACTGTGGATGCTAGGTGCTTTCATAGACATCGTCTGATTTATCCTTCTGTTGCTAATATGTGACAACGCGCTCACATGCTCACGTCGGGTGTTCATAAATGTTTGTTGTATTATTCTACGAAGAGGAAGGGAATGGTTTGATTTCTGAGCTTGAAAAGGGAGGTCACTAAATTACTCTCCTTTCGGGGACGTAATGAAAAAAAAGAGAAGAGCTATCCTGATCAACTCTGTGAGATGACACGGAGACGGGTGAAATACTTAGTCTTTGATAATTCAGTCTCCAAAAAAAGGCCCTTTTTTCCACTTGCTTTTCCTTGCCCCACCCAGGAGCTCAGCATCACGTCTCTATTCTGCCCAGAGCCAGACCTCATTAGGCTTGCTGGTTCTAGTCTAGACCTGTCACTAATTCTCTGTGGACTTAGGCAAGACAGTGTCTCTCCCTCTGCCTCAGTTTATCCTTGTGTAGAATGGACAGTTTGGGCTGGAAGATCTCAAGGGTCCCTCTCAGTTCCATAAAATCCAAAGATTCTGTGTTGAATGAGCATATACAAAATGGCTTGGGAATAGGCTCATTCTTAGGGCCAACCTACAATCACCAAACTATGGAAGATTACGTAAACAGGGCAATAGATTTCTCTGTGTATGTGTGCTTTGTGAATGTTTTCTCTGTGTGTGCCTTGTGGGTGAGAGGTGGAAATCTGTTAGTTCATGAAAGTACATTTTCAAGCAATTTTAAAATCTATTCAATGAATATATGAATAGCAAAAACATTGCTTGGTTACTCCCCAAGAATGTTTTACCATTTTTGTTGCTGTTGTTAATAGGCAACTAATGAGGAGTAATTATATTTAAAATTTTAAATACATTAATCTGACAATTGAGGATCACTTTAAAAATGCACAGACCTATAGAACTCAATGATCGACATTAACAAGTAAGTTCTCATTTACATCTAACATCTGACTAATCATCCAGAAGGATCTTCTGTTGAACAAATGAATGAATAAATCGACAATGTTGCATCAACTTCTGCATAGGGAGAGAGAGGATGTAACAATTGATTTTAGTCGGATAATCAATGAAAACATATCACTCACTGCTTAATAGCCAGTTGATCTGGATTCAACTATTCTCTGTAAAACCATAAATTAGACTGGACCAAACGTCCCCTCAGACAGTTTGGGGGAAAAGACGCAGTTCATAAACAAGGTGTGCCCATATGCACACAGCAACATGAACCTGAGAACCTTCACCCTGATTTTGGAGGAGGCCACCACACATCTCGGCCTTCCTGAGGACACACGAAGTCCTCTGCCCCTCTGTTGTCAGAGACAACCCAGAATAAACAGGGGACGTCAGCACAGCTGGGATCGGGGTGGGACTCACACCTTTGTTTATATCAAATGTTTACTTGGGATAATTCAGATATTTCACCAAGACTGTTCGACCTAAAGCTGCATAATAATGGGTCTCAAATGTACAAGTACCACAGTGGTCCCGATAAAAAGGCTCTGACTATATAAGGACTATTAGTTTGCTTTAAGTAAAAGGTATTTGCCCTGTGGAGGAAAAAAAATCTTAAAAAATAAGAAAAAGATGGGGCACCTGGGTGGCTCAGTCATTAAGCGTCTGCCTTTGGCTCAGGGCGTGATCCCAGTGGTCTGGGATCAAGCCCCACATCAGGCTCCTCCGCTAGGAGCCTGCTTCTTCCTCTCCCACTCCCTCTGCTTGTGTTCCCTCTCTTGCTGGCTGTCTCTCTCTCTCTGTCAAATAAATAAATAAAATCTTAAAAAAAATAAGAAAAAGAAAAAAAAAGAGACAAGAAATTTTTTTGATTGGCTAATTTTGGGTGAGGCTGGGGCAGCATGATAGGAGATTCTGAAGAAAAAGGAAATATCCAGAAAGCAAAGAGAGAAGAAAAAAGAAAAATAAGTGACTACTGTACCCTATCAGATAAAACATATTCTTAATGCAAACATATGAGGAGCAGAGGGCTTTTCTAATACAGAAGACTTCTAGCTATGAATTCATTCATCAATTCACCAGCCCTACGAAGGCCAGACCAAGCCAGGCTACAAGAAGGGGCACAGTTTTTAGGTCAATGTAGTTCTAACAATACGATTTAAAAAAAAAAAAGGCAGTATAAAAATTCCTTAAAAAAAAAAAAAAACAATCGGGGCACCTGGGTGGCTCAGTCATCAAGCGTCTGCCTTTGGCTCAGGGCATGATCCTGGCGTTATGGGATTGAGCCCCACATCAGGCTCCTCCACTGGGAGCCTGCTTCTTCCTCTCCCACTCCCCCTGCTTGTGTTCCCTCTCTCTCTGGCTGTCTCTCTCTCTGTCAATTAAATAAAAATAAATAAAAATCTTAAAAAAAAACAATCAAAAAGGAAAACCAAATCGGTTAATAAAATTTTAAGCAAAAAATACAATATAATATTTTTAAGACTCAACTTCCTCATATATGTTAGCATCTTTTTACTCTATTGAATGCCTTCTAAAATAAAATATGTGTTTTATTTACTAAAAATTTCCCCAAAAAGAACATTTCCTCTAAATCTGGTTTCAATATATTAATAAAATAGGTTCGATCTTTTTGTTTGTTTTCATAGAAACTGCTACCATTTTTTTTTCCTGAAAGAAGAGTTCTTCCTCAAAGATGTATTTTTTTTAAATTTCAGGTATTTAAAAATGATCACTACTTTTTCAAGGATTGTGTCATTATGCAGTAATTAAGATTTTAAAAAGTTAACCACCGTTATGACTCAGAAGGCCCTTAATCCAATTATCAGGGTGAAGGATGAATTGACCTTTTCCCCTCACGATCCCTGTTACCAGTTTAGAAAAAAAGAAATCTTTTTTAGAGAATACTGATACCTAAATTTACCAAAATATGATGGGCAAATTTAACAGCAGTGAAATTTTTAAATAAGCTTGAATTCAACTAAAAAATACTTGTAGTCTATAAATTTTGTATTTATGTACGTGCACTCCTGCAAGAAGACAGTAGTATAAAGAAGAATTTCATCTGATATTTATATTACGTGTTTAAACCTACTGCCAATAGTTCTCCAAATTTAATTTCCTGTCATCAGATTTTTTCTTTCCTTTTTAAAATATTTTACTTTTTCTTTCCTTATACTGCTATTATCTTCCTTTTTACTCATTGGCAATATTTTTAATAACAAAATCAGTAAATAATGGTGGTTACAACATGGAAGGTTATAATTATATTACCCATCACTTTCTTTCCAAGGATCTCAAGGTGGTTTACTAAGAGAAAATAAAATCAGTATTCTTTCTCTTTTCACAGGACTTAGAAATTTGACAATTGTGATTTTTTTTTCTGATACTGATGCTAAACCATTTTAGATCGTGCCTTTCCCACATCATTGTTGGGACTTCCTCATATTCATGGTTGGAGATTAAATTTTTATTTATTTAAAGATGTTTTGATTCAGCATTGTCAGATGCTAACAACTGCACAGTTCCATGATCAGTTTTTTTAAGGAGGCAAAAAGGGTTCTAAGGTTTAATGCAGTTGAGGGTAACTTACTTTTGAAAAAAAGACTATCCTATGTCAAAAATAATGTCAATATTTAGCTCATTTACGTGCTAGACTTCACTTTAATTTTAAATGAAACTTAGAAGAATTTATATCTTCTGGGATCCTAGACAGCTTAAGGCAGCATGAGACTATGTTTTAACATTAGGGTACCTTTAGCTACAAATGGTTAAGTTCTACCTTTGAAGTGAGAAAGATGAGCGAGTGTCTCTGCTTGTGAGCGAGTGTCACGCATACCCACCCACATGTACAAACAAAAATACCATAATGAAATTAACATGTGGACGGATGTTGAGTATACAATTTCAGGGTTTTGATGACATCACTGAGCTAAGATGTTGTAATAAGATCCCCATATCTCTCCTTACCCCGGACTCTCCACGTCACTTATTACCTGGTGACATTTCTCCCTCATCCTTTGAGGATCTTTAAGGTCATGGCATCCCTTTTCTACCTTCAGTAAATGTATATTAGCCTCCAAGAGTGGATGGCATCGAAAATATAGTTCTCACCCCCTTGAAGAGAAAGAATTAACAGGCATCAGCTTCTCTTCCTGACTGCCATAAAACCTCCATAAGAAAGAAGAAAGAAAGAGAGAAAAAAAGAAAGAAAGAAAGAAAGAAAGAAAGAAAGAAAGAAAGAAAGAAAGAAGGAAAGAAGGAAAGAAAGAAGAAAGAAAAGAAAGCAAGCTGTACTAGCCATATTTTTTCCCAAACGGGTGCATATTAACAGGCAACAGGAAGAGTAGAAAAAAAACCCCATATATATGGAAAGATTGCCCCTGGGCTGTGCCTGTCTGCCCAGGAAAATGGCAGTGAGAATGAGGTGAGCAACTGCTCAAAAAATTTATTTTAATCACTTGAGTTCTCCTCTCTTTTCTGCAGCAGACATAGCATCTCTAAATGCAACAGGTTGGTGGGCACAATGCAAGGTATGAGAAACAAAGAAAGATTTGTGAAATCTTTGGGAAAAAAATCTAATTTGGAGCAATTCTGTGACCCGGGTTTTATACATTTTTTTGGATATATGACTTTTTGGATTTATGATTTTTTATAATCATTTCTGGAAATTTCCATAAATTTGATTTAATTCTATAATACGACTCCTCAAGCAACTGTCAGAATCTGCTACTTTGACTTCTTATAAGGCTCTCCTACTTGTAAAAATAAAAACCACAACAAAAATATTTTTGCCAGAAAGCAAAGCAGTGAATAACAGTCTCTGTTTAGTGTCATGTAATCCTTTTGTAAGTATAAATATCACAAATAAAAGAACCTATTTTGATGTGTTATATTAAGGAAAAACAGAGATGAAATCATCCTAGTGCTAAAATATGAACTCTTACAATTTGTGTTAGTAAAAAAAAAAATGCTCTCAGTTCAAAATTGTATCTGGAAAAATATTTTGCTAACAATTATATTTTTAACTAAAAAGTTAACTCCAAAAGAGATCTTATTTTCAAAGTAAGGAATGAATTTATGAATAGTAGAAGAAGGTGGCACCCCTCCCAAAAATAAGCATATTAATGAATCATCACATATCTCTCTGGAAAGTTATATTTCCTTTGTGTCACATGAAAAATTGATGTTTTATGTTCATAAATAAAGTATCTTAGATATTTGAGCTTTGGTTAAATGACGATCTGCACTGGGGTAAATTGTCTTTAGTGTTATACAAGTTGACCATACAGAAAACAAAAAAGAAACAAAAAATGTCACATTAAATCTTAGATTAGCTGAGAGGTAGCTCACTGAGAAACAAGATTTTCAATCACGAAATGAAAAAAAATGGTACAGTTTATTTTTAAAAGTCCCCCTTCTTTTAAAAAGATTTCCCTTTCTCTCAGAATTCTAAAGCATCATTAAAAAATTTTAAGAAGCTGATAGCTAATCCTCAAAAAAGCAATAAACTTGTATTTGTATTTCTAAAATATCACTTGTTATTTGAAGGCATAGCAATTGTTTTCATGACCACTTCATATTTAAATGTAAATATTTCTTGTGTAAAGCTACCCGAAACAGCTTTTTTTCTAGACAAACTTCCTAAAAGGTAATGTCAAGGGGGAAATCTCTATGAATTGGAGGATTTTATAAGCCTGCAAATACATAAAAATACCAGATGAGTACTACAGCTTAATATGTTCTCTTAACATCCTAATTTTAATTCTTTAACATTTTAATGAACAAATTTTAATCCAGGAAGCTGCTTATCAATAAAAATTTCTTCTTTCCTTTAAAAATTTTATTATAAATGATTGCCTCTGTGCCCCGTTACTTACATATGTTTAAAAAAAAAGTTAGGCATAAGGAAATTCATTAGAGGGAAACTATTCCCCGCTTTTATTTAAATATTATTTCATTAAATGTGATGTTAAGGTTCAGAGGTGGTGGGAGTCAAAAGGATAAAATTTGGAGGGCTGTATCTAATTCACTCTTTCCTTTAAAAATTAATTTATAGGGCGCCAATTTACTTTCTGTACCATAATCAGCTGAGAATTATAGAATTTTCCAGACAATTTCATTTTGGTTCATCAAACCTCTACCTGTAGCAAGTAGGTTTTTCTTTTCCCTAACCCAGCGTTCTTGCCACAAATTCAAAGTGTGAAGAAGACCCCTTCATTAAAAAAAAAAAAAAAAAATCACTCACTCTACTTGGAAACAAATAGTGAAACTACTTCTTTCCTTAAATTTTTTTTCTTCTAACCTAAGATCTGGGCCTGAAAGACGAGCTGACCTGGGATCATAACTCCTTTACAGGCTCTACCTAATTTATTGGCCTGTGGCTGTATTAAAGCGTCATTGTAGTTTGAATGACCAGCTCTCTTTAGAGGCTGGGAAGTCCGCAGCAAGGTCCCTTCGTGCTATCACTATTTGTTCAGCAAGCTCTAAAAAATCCTGGTATAATGGGACGCTCTTTGACTCGAGACTCATCTCTTACCTCATGACAATTAGTCACTTTACATTTCTGCATCCTTATTCATATTTCAACTTTTCTGATGAAGGCGGGACTGGATCTAGTCCTGGGCCTGCAGGGATTTGTCTCAGCAATAACAGTGACTATCGGTGGAGTATATGCTACGTGCCTAAAGTATTTGACTGAGTGTTTCCTGGCATCTCATTTCACCTCTCCAACAGTGTCGTTATGAAATAGGTACTTTAATATCCCCATTTTACAGATAATGAAGCTGACTTGGAGACACAAGTTGTTCAAGGGCACGCAACAGAAAGCAGCAGAGTTGGGTAATAAAGCTAGGTCTCACGAGCATCAAGGCCCATGACTTTCAACCACTAGGTTTTACTGCTTCCTCAACTATGCTGCCTTTATCCTCCCCTTAAAAGGCTTCAAGAAGAAATGTGTGGACCGCAATGGACATATACCTGAGCTTTTAATTATGATTTTTTTTTAAAAGAAAGAGAAGAAAAGTTCACGGAGTAGAAGCAGTGGATAGGCTCTGAGTTGAAATGGAGAGTCTGCGTGGGCTCCAGTTTCTATGAAAATTAAATAAAATCAATAAAAAATCAAACAAAAACATCTTTTCCTTTCTCATTGGGATGGCCTCAGATGCGCTCCACAGGTCTGGGGGGAGCCTTGGTGCGTTTTTTCTAGTGTTATCCAGAAATGTAGAGACTACATCACATTCTTCCTATAATCACCCCCGCAGTTTGCAGCCAAGACTTAAAAGAAATGCCTGATGGGACGTTAAGTGGATCCCAGGGAGGAAAGCAAATATCTTTTTTTTTTTTTCAGGGGGTAAGAAGAGACAAAAAGATTTCTAAGACCATGAAAAGTGAAGCTGGAAGAAGAAAAGAACAAAGATAAAATATGTGTGAAAAGGAAAGGGAAAACATGATTAATGACAGCAAGTGGTTTCATCCAGTCCTGCCCTTCTATTTCTCCTTTACTATTTCCATGGTGGGAATCACCTAAGCCCTGAAAATTTAGGGCTGGATAGAAGGGGAAAGTAAAAGGTGAATGGCAAATGTTCTAGGTGAATCGCTTATTCTCCCTGATCCGAAAGTTTAAAAAAAAAAAAAAAGACAAAGAAGTATAAAGAGAATAATCTGCAAAAATAATTGTTATTAAATTCAATAGATTTTTTTTTTAAAGAACTCGAAAGCACGGAATTAAAGGGGAATGAAACCACAAAGAGATAATCTTTGTGTAGGGATGCATAAAGTAGAGAAAAAGATTTTCCTATCAGCCCTTCTGATTTGCTCCCAGCCGGGTAATCCTGGGCACTGGCAGGCTGTGGGGCAAATGGACAGATGCTTCCAGAAAAGATTATCTTTTATCTGTCACTCAGGGAATAGCTCTGTCTCTATGACGGCTGATTCTAGGACCTAAGCCTTATAGGCCATTGCTGTATGAGTCAAACAGGAAAAAAAAAAAACCTATAATAATAATATTAATAATAATAATGAAACAAGAGCAACAGTGAGAACAGCTAACATTTATTGAGTGCTGAGCAGATACAAAGAGCACTTTCCATGCACAATCTCCTTTCCTCCTCACCAGAGCTTTTGGGTTGCTATTATTATCCCCATTTTACAGATGAGGAAATTGAAAAATTGAAAAGGGACTGGTTTGCATGTAGACGGATTTTTCTATACATTAGCCTCAGGCAAAGCGACCTGCTGCTCTCTTGCTCAAGTAGAAATTCACACACTTTACCCTGTCCTCCCACAGTCTACTGCAAAGTCTTTACAAGGTCGGATCCGAACCCAGGCAGTGGCTTGCACTGGCCCTGAACCTCAGGCATGCTAAGACCATCTATGTCTCCCTGAAAGTAAGGTTTACATCAGCTTCTGATCAGAACTACAGTCAGTAAACAGCCTTTGCCCTAAATGAAAAAAACCAAGGCCTTCCTTATGGAGAGGAGGAATTCTGAGGGCCCTGAGGACAGCAAGGGAGAGGCTCTGAGACATGGCACTAGGATAAAATCTTTGCACGCTGACCTCTCCATGTCCATTTGAACCTTAGAGACTCCTAATTTCTCCTTCACCCAAGACCTCAGTAGAACTGCCTCCATTAAATGCCCTTGCTATGCTATGTGGAAACCAGTCTACCAACCTACAACAGACCGTTCCTTTCCTTCTCGAGGCATCCCTGTGCTGTCTAGCTGTGATGTCCCCCGGTAGTCAAAAGCACCAGAAGAAATCCACCTTTGACATTCAGAGCTTACACTGTCCAGTTCCAGTGCAAACCTCTCTTCCCTCCACCGGCTTGCCAGACTCTGCCAAGAGACTTAGCTGAAAAGATGGGTTTCTCTTGGACATTCTACAGGTCCAGGCTAGGTTGGGTCATGAAACTTCTCATCTGTTTCTGTCCCTCAGCTCCATGTCTGCCTTGCCTTTTGGTTTCTCATTTTTCTAGTCAACATTTATCCAACTGTTTGCAATATTAAGTAAGTTTGAGATATTTGTTATCAAACAAAGGGGGGCCAAAAATCATGACAAAAATATGACAGAGTGCCACTAGGAAAAAAAAATAAGGAGCACCTAAAAATCAGGCTTTGATGATACAATCTAGGGCTCAAATCTTCGTATTTGAAAATGTGGGCGTCAGAGATTACCTAGACAAACAAATTATAATTTGGGGTTCATGTAGCTTAGGGAGGTCATGAACCCCCTGAAATTATTTGTAAAATATCTGTGTTGTTTTTGTTTTCCTTTTCTATTCTTATTTTGTTTTTCTGGGAAGAAGTTCCTAGCTTCACTGGGTTATCAAAGGCAGAATCACTTATTTATATCTCGCATGCTTAGAAAAAATCCTTATACATAGTAGGAATTCGGCAAACATTTGTTGAATAAATGAATGGATGAGGGGTCTGAGCTCTAAAGCACCTAATTTTATAGATGGAGAAATTAAGGCCCAGAAAGGATATAATTGTTTTCCTGTAAGGTCATGAACCTAAGTAGTCAGGACCAGACAGAATGAGCTCTTTCGACTCTTTACACTGCTAGACAGTCCTGTTGTTTTGCTTTTTAACCTAGTTGTATCTTTCACTGCGTTTCATTTTTCTTCCTCCCAAACCATTGCTTTTTAAGCAAAGAAATGCATCTCATTTCCTAGTTAGAAGCTGCAAAGAAGAGCCTGTCCCAAAAGGGGAGATGGGGTGGGGGGCAAACAGTGCGGTGAGTCTATGAAAAAGGCCACCAGAATGATGTATTTGTGATGGCACTCACACCATGGCTATAATTCCTATGCGCTAGGGACATGATCGCTACTACGGCATCAAAATCACTGTCATTGATGGAAATACGCAAAGCTGAAAGAGTGGCGTTAGATCTGGAGGCCGGGAGGAAATCTTAAGCTTAAAACTGGCCAGGCTAAGCAGCTCTCCTGCAAGCAGATGATCTGCAGCATTCTAGAAGATATCTGAGGAACAGGGATCAAAAGATCCCTGCTTGGTTTGAAAGTTTCTTTTGAGGGTCTTCCTTACTTATGTGATTAGGAGATCCTGAGAGAAATCAAACTGGACCTTACTATCCTCCTAACAGCTCAAAATCAAGCCCAGCAGACAAGAAGAAAGAGATTCAAATGCCACTCAGAAAAGAAAATAAGGGAGTGGGGTCTAAGCCTCATGGAGCTGCTTCGTGCTGGGACAGTTTTTGAAAGAGACCAGTAACTTGAATTCTATGACACAGCAAATTTCTCATGCTGATGACTTCCTCAGCAGACGGAGGCCAACATGGAGGCTCTGAAGTCCAGGCCATGTCAGAAGAGAGGGGGAGAAGAGAGCCATACCTAATGTAGGGATGCCTCTAGAATGCTAATGGCCAAGAGAAGAAGCTTTCAGTAAACTCTTCTTTGAACCCTGGCATCCTAAATGCAAGTCATTTTGGAAGGGAATCCGTTACAATGCCCTAGACTGTGTTTATTGATTACCTTATTATTTGGCAATGGTAGGAAATATTTAGTAAAAAGAAAGAACCCAGAGCAGACAATAAACAATCTGAGTTTGAGCCCTAGCTGTGTGACCTTGATAAAATCACTTAACCTCTCTGAACCTCTGTTTCTTGATTTATAAAATGAAGGAACTGGTCTGTATATCCGCTATAGCTCTTTCTAACTTTTGCATGCTATAGATTATATCTAAGTTTAAAGTTTAACCCTTTGACAGATTTTTTCAAACATGGTTAGAAGAGGTTATCCTTCAGGCAAGAAAATCCCACCCCTGTATTATTTTCTTAGATTTCTCTGCAATGCAACTGAAATATCAGTTATGGGGGGAAGAGGGAGATATTAACCTCTTGGAGTTAACAACAACCCTATCGAGCAAAGACCCCTGCTGTAAACTTCGGTCCTTATTTCTAAAAGGGGAATTTAAAGGAAGTTAGGGTCAGCGAATGATTTGATGCCCTCACTTTACAGGGTAGGATTATGCAGGATTCCATTCCATTTATTTCTTCTTTGAGTTCCACTTTCAAAATGTAAACATTTCAAAAAACTCATGTAGCAGTCATTTAATTCATACAGCAAATAGGTCCATCACATAAAGATCCAAAGTTCTTCCATGTAATGTGTTTCTGTTCTGCCATGAGCCTCAAGTTTCCCTCTAAGATTTCTGGCAGTTTCCTCCATTTTGCTCACATAACATCCAAGGATTAGCCAGGTAGTTTGCATTCTGCCTTCCTAACAAATCTAAAAGCCCTGGGCTTTCAAAATTCTCTGCCGAGCTCTGAACTGAATTCCCCAAGAAGAATTCACAGTCTGCTTCTGAAGCTCAGAAAGGCAGCTAAACAAAAGCTCTATAGTGGAGGATTTTGCTGGTTAATAGGAAAAGTAAATGTATTTAGAGTTTAATGCCTTACCCCTTTAAAAAAAAATCAATAACCTAAAACTTCTCTTACCTGTCCTGTGCTGAACTTCAGTTAAGGGGAAATAACTCAACATTTCAGTTTCCTCAGAGAAACTGAGCTCAGCAAATAACATTTCCACTCTACACCTCCCTGGGCCCCCCCTCCTCCAGAGGCCTGAAATAGCCCAGGAAGTGGGGAGTGAAGAGAGAACCCTGCACCCCACTGAGAAAGGCCTGCACCCCTCAGTCCTGGGGGCCTCCGCACACCCAGGCCCAAGCCATGCTAAGGTACAAAACAGAAAGGGCACCTGCCTCGGGGGACACCGTGTCTTTCCTAATGACCTCTATGCTGGGTGCCTTTCGTGCCAAAGGTCAAGACATTGAGGACGGTCCCCAAGCACTGGGTCCCTGGCTTCCCTGTGCTGCATCACCAAGTGCGGAGCATACGTGGAGTCGCGTTGGTTCTGCCCAGGCCAATGGGCCGTGGGCTGAGGTATCTTTCCACTCACCTGGGACTCCGGAGCTCATGTGTTCAGACTCTTCAGTTCCTGTGGCCTCCGAGACCCCCTCCTTCAGTGGCCACCCCTCACGTAGACCTCCGGCTGTCAGAACAGGTCTGACTACCTGAAAAGGCAAAAAGATGGGTAAGGTTATTCTGCTGGCTCGAGAGGAGAATGGGAGACTCGGGCAGGAACATTTCACAGGAAATCAAGGAGTGGGTTGGTTGAAGGAAGGGCAGAGGAGCATGTCAGAGGCCAAGAGCTACAAAGCAGGGATGCTGATGCCATAGGAGAGCTTTTCAGAGATGCCCACAAAGTCCTCCCCCTCCCCCCCCAGTTTGGGAAGTCTCTGGGACAAAGAAGAGGGCCTGGTCTGGGATTACAGCAAGTGTGCCGAGTACTTTTGACTCAATCTCAATCCCTTCCTTTGCCTCCAACCTAAGGCAGATAAGGCAGAAAGACTCAAAGAAACCCCAGATCTTGAAAAGAGGATAGAAGGGGCAAAGGGGCCAAAGGGAGAGAAGCTGGTTCTAGCCATGGGTGGGGAGGAGAGGCAGAGGGGGAGAGGTGCAGGTGCAGAGCAACCAAAAGGGGGCCTGAGGGTGGCTGCAGGCAGAACCCCCTAGCCTGGCTCAGCCACAAGGGGGCAGATGGCCCGGTGAGGGGGGTGAATCTTCGAGGTGCCTTCACCCCTTCCTTAGCTCCAGAGACAAACTCTCCTCTTGATTTTCTAACACGGTCAAAGACTAAGCTAGTTGACTGAGCACGAGGAGCCAAGTTTCCCCAAGGGCTTCTCGGACACTTCCCACTCCCCAGGGAGAAGCAGACTGGGTGAGGAAGGGTCTCCAGCTGTCAACCCACCCCCTTCTCTATAGGGACTCCAGAGGTTGGCACCAGATGCAAGTGCCTGGAAGTTTCCATCAGGCCCCTGGCTTACTAGGTGACGTGGCTTTTTCCAAGACGGGTGTGCATAAGCATTTGAAGGTTCTAAGAGATTACCGGCCCCCCCCCCGCCTTTGCCCTCCTTCCTCAGCAAAGGCAAAGTGGGGAGAAAGGGGGAGATCAGCTCCCACTGGCCTCGGGCTGACGCAACTGCTTTGAGGAGGAAGGAAAGAGGCACAAAAAGCCACAGATTTTCACTTATTGTGAAGGGAAAGGGGATGGGGTCCTTTCCTCTGCTCCCACCGGTACGGAGACACCCCTCTCCGCAAGCCCCCCACGCCCGGTCCGGATGAAAAGTGAGCAGCCCCGGCCGAGCGTGCAGCCGCCCCAGCAGTTGGGCTGCAACGGGAAGCAGGAGCCTCAAGGCAGCAACAGTTGTCTGGCTGAGGCGAGGCGAGCCAAAGACTCGCTCTGGCACGCACGACGCCGGCTTCGGCCGGTGCTCCCGGGCTCTGGAGCCCCTGCCCCAAACCTAGACTCTGTGGGAGAAGTGAGGGGACTGGGGACGCAGTAACCCCGCACAGCCTGAGCTCCGGTGGCTCAACCTCTTCCGTGAGAGTTCACTTCTCTTAGGTCACCTCTCTCCCAAATCTGGTGGAGGTTCAGGCTTTTGGGGCGAGGAGGGCTTTCAGGCGGGGGGGGGGCGGGGGTTGTAAGAAGCAAAAGACAAAAGACCAGCCGAAGGGACACAGGGTGAAGCTATTTTTAGCCTAACGTGGCTCTTACGCTTCTCGCTCCGCGGGAGCTATCGCTCCACAGACGGCCCCAGGTGAGAGGCGGGGAAGAAATCCCCCCAGGATTTTTGCTTTTGCTCCATCTCCTTTGCAGATCTTAGGGACCCTTTTACTCTCTCAGAAAACGCAATCAGGGAGGGAAAATCTCCTTTATCTGGGGAGAGGGACTCTGATTTAGCCTCTGAGGTTGGAGTCCTCGCCTTCGGTGCCTTCTCGCAGGCTGAGCTATGAAAGATTGACTCTGTCCAGCATTCTCGGACTCCGTAACCCTTTCCTTTTCCGGCAGACGGTAGAGTCTGGGTGCTTGGCTAACGGAGAGGGGAATGATGGTGGGCATTTAGTGTGCTGGAAGAACGGTGGTTGGGGTGCGGGGAGAATTCAGGCCCTCCCCGAAAATGGGAAGCTTCACGGCCCTCGGGTCTTGGGCTCTCATATCCCTAGAATCATCCTCTAACCGTGTCCATCCCTGTGGGCCCTGTGTGTGTCTGTGTGTCCTTCTGGTCCTGTCCCTAAGGGCGTCTAGCACTGTTTCTGGCTGGCGAAGGACACGGGGCGCAAAGCATGGTGAAGGCCTGATTTGTGCAACTTGTAACCGAAATGGTAACGACTGCAAAGGGAGGAGGGGGATCCACAGACGATCCTCAATCCTGCAGCTTTGCCTCCCTCCCCAGGACGGGGAGCCTGGAAAGGCCAAGACAAGGCTGCTGCTGCTACTGCTGGGCTGCTGAGTCGGGTACAACCACATCTCTAAAAAGCTCCTTCTCTGCGGGGGTTTCCCCAGTTGTCGCCTGTTTTACCCCCTTCCGTGCTACTTAGTTTTGAAAAAGATGAGATGGGAGAGACCTGAGGCTGCCAAACGCTCCAAATTAGGTTGGAAGCAGGTGTGGTGGGGGGTGGAGAAGAGACTCCGGGGAGCGGGTGGTGCCTGGGTGTTTTCCCTCTTTTTCGGATCTACCCAATTCACCGTGGCTTTCCTCACCTCCCGGCCCCCCAAGCTAGGACAGAGGATGCTGAGGGCCTCCCGCCCCTCCCTCAAGGGCTTCCCCACCCCTATATTGCAGAGTTGGATCCTTAGGGTCAAAAATGACCAGAACATGTCCTAAACTGATTCATATTCCAGGTACTGACTTGGCCTTAAGATCGGGTCCTTTTTTTCTTTTTTTTTCTTTTTTTTTTTGCAGTGGGTGAATGGGGTTATTAGGGGTGTGGGCGGGGGGTGGGGGAGGACACAACTTCTGTAAACTTTTATTGTATTTTAGCTTCTTTCCACTTCTCCGAAAACACACGCACACCACCTGCTCCAATTCCCCCTGTGATACAAAGTCGATTTAAAAGTTGGGGGCGGGGGACCCGCACGGAGGACAGGCTAGTGACCAATGCCTCAGGGAGCGCGGGAAGGACGGGAGGGAAAGGATTGTTTCTTCCGTGGAAAACGGGGAAAGGACTGGGAAAGGCTCGGACCGAGCCGCTTCGGGAAGGTGAGGGCTTCGGCTCTCGGTGCTGGCTGCGATCTTCTCGACGAGCGCGCCCTCCGCGAATGCTTTTTGGGGTAAGGGCTTCCGGCTATTGAGTTATGTACAGCAAGCCCAGACCGCAAAAAGATTCGCGAAGGGCAGAGTCTGCTGGCTTCTTCAGTCCGCCGCCGCCGCCGCCTTCAGCCCAGGATGTCTCCGAACCCCGGAGCCGAGCCCGCTGGGTCTCCCCAGCGCGCTTCATCGCGGCTCAGCCTTCCCACCCCGCGCGCCGCCCGCCCCTCTGCCTCCCCTCCTTGCGCCCCATACCCATCCTTGCGTTTCTCTACACCGTCCGCGACCCCCCGACTCAGCCCGCACAGACGCGAGCGAGGTGTGTGAAGGGCGAGAAGAGGAGCGCGGAGGGGAACCAGGGATCCCGGCGCCCAGCCTCCACCCCTCTTCCGTAGACCCAGCACCCCGAGCCTCCCGCCTATCTGGCCTATCACCCCCATTCCCCTCTCAGGGTTCCGCCAGCCCCGGCTGCAAGGTCGCGGATCTCTGAACAGGTACAGTTCGGATTTCCCCTGAACCCGCTCTTGTCCCTTCTAGTCCCCCAGCCGAGGTTCCAACCGTGACTACAGGCGCTGCGTAAAGAGAAAAACTCCCCCAGAGCACTAAATAAATACAGAGGAGGCCGCCAGCTCATTGGTGTGGACTAAAATCGTCACCCACCAATCAGGAAAGAGCTCACATTTCCCCTTTTTTTTTTTCAGAAGGGGGAGGGAGGAAAAAAAATATTTCCATTTCTAATTATTCAACAAAACCCAGACTGGAACACGTTAAAATCTTGTTATTGCAAAAAAGCTGTCCAGGACCCCTACTCCCATTCCAGTCCAAGTGAGGGGAGGGGTGCAAGATATTGAGCAAGGGAGGGCTCAAGAGAGACAGACCTCTCCCAACGGGACCCAAGCCAGAAGATTCAGACAGAAAACGACAGGCAAAGATGAACATAAAATAAACCCAAACTCCACGTTAGTCAACCTATTTCTAGAAAAAATGAGAATGTCTCAATCCCCTCACCCCTCAAAAAAAAAAAAAGTTCTGAATGCTCAAGAGAAATGGTGAAGGTTCTCCTCTGCACCCTTCCCCAAACCCGTCTAGATACTGGGTGTCTAATAGCCCACTCGCCTCAGGTGCCCTTTCATTGCTGCAGCCCCCCTTTCCTCCCCATTCTGCAGAAGGTTGAGGGGAACAACAAGGGACGAGCCCCTCACTGATCTCCGGCTCCCACAACCACGGGAGATTCCAGCCTCTGCAGGAGGAAGGAGAGGGGAGGGGAAGGAAGACTAAGGTGGGAGGAGGAGGGTGATCTCTTTTTTTCGTTCTCCCTCCTTCGCTCTCCCCTGTCTCCCTCTAGGCCCCCTCTGCCAGCCCATCCATCCAAACTTTGAGGGGTTGTCCTCTTTCCTCCCATTGCAGCGCCACCCTTCCCATATCTGCTCTTGTCCCCCACCCCTCGCCCAGTATCCAAGAAGGGTGTGGGCAAAGGAATGTTCAGATCACCTCCCTCCCCAGCAGTAGTCCCCCAGTGAGGAAAAACTCAGCCAGGGTGGGATGCTGCTAACATTGCAAGAAAGTTGCCATATTTGTTCTCCACCACCCTGGAATCGACGTGCGGGCGGGCGCGGGCGCACACACACTCTTGCTCAGCAAACCGGGAATAAACGTATCTATACCAAGTAGTCTCCAAGTCCCTGTCGACCCAGCCCCTCCGCCCATCCATCACCCTCCGCAGCTCTGCGACCCACCCACCCTGCCACGGCATCCCCTCGGCTAGGCGACCGACAGATGCACGCACACACCCCCCGAGCGTCGGCGCGCTCGCCGCGCCAGAGGGGGCTCCACAGTCTGCGCCCGCCGCCTCTGCGGCGCGGGGCAACTGGGAAAAAAAAGTTCTGCTCAGCCGACCCGTGAGCCTACAGACCACCGGCAGACCAGTGTACCAACCCCTTCCTCCTTACCTCGGTCCGGAGGCCCCGAGAGCGCGCTGGTCCCGTCCGCACTGCAGCCAGCTTGAAGGAGTCCCTTTCCAACCGGCCCGCTCCCCTCCCGCCCCTCCCCGCCCCCACGGGTGTTTGCCCAGCGGCAAAGCAGGCTCTTCCAGGTAAGTATATAAGTTACTGTACTGTGTGGGAGGGTCACGATCTTGGTAATTGCTGCTTTCCGAGCTTAACCCCTCCGTTCCTGCCTTCCTCCAACTTGTTGAGGACTCGTCGGGTAGCGGGAGAGCAAGCGAGCGCGCCAGAGAGCGCGCCGGCCGGGAGGGGGGAGAGAGGTGCACCGGGCCGAGTGGGGAGAGCGAGACAGCGAGCGGCGGAGTTCAAATGCCCCCCTGGCAGCGGTTTTCATTGTAGGGGACGTCTCCAGGCAAAGTCACGATTCCTTCTCAGTTCGGAATGAACTGTGACTAGAGCCATGACGCAGCCAGCGCGCATTACTCACTTTTTGCAGTCACGACTTGGGAATCCGTGCTGGTTCCAACCAAAATTACACCGCTACCATTGAATTATTTAATAGGATCCAGTTCGGTGGTAAACTTGTGCATTGTGCCAAGGGATGGGGGACGAGGGACGGGGGGAAATGAGGACACGGGGCATCTCCCCTCCCCCTTCAGGACTCTTGGACCACCCCCCACCACCACCACGGCTCCACGTGCTGCCAAGTGTTTTATTACGCTACTACCCCTCCCGGCCCCGGCCGCTTCCCCCTACCCCAGCTATTTCCTTTGCAAATGTGGCAGAATTTGTAAACACAACCACGCAACTTTCAGGACTGAGAGGGGCGAGGCTTGGGAAAAGAAACGAGTAGGTCCGGGTGAATGACGAGGAGGCCGAGGGGTGGGCCGAGAGGCTGCGAGCAGCTTTGGTTTGAGCTGAATTGTCAAGACACAGTGTGGGTTGCAGCGTTATTTGTGTTATTCTCCACAACAGCAGTAACAGCTCTTGTTACTATTATGAGTTGACGAATACTGTCTCAGCCAGGGAATCTTTCAGAGTGGGACTGCTTCTGAACTAAAAATAACTCGACCCACCCTCTTTATTTGCCGCCCGGAGGGCTGCGCCTTGCGTGCTCTGCGTGGGGGTCAGGTCACTAAAGCCAGAGACTGTTGCTGGATTAATACCGGGCAGAGGTAGCATAGAGTACCTGGGCTCTCCTTCTCTCTCGCCTGACGGCTATTTCCCTGAGATACTTACCTCACCATCCCGAGTTTATTTTTTTTAATTGTGTAGAAAATGTCCCTCTATGCACACAAGCTTATTGCAGATCTGCAAGATTCATTTCCCCTACCATGCCCAGCCCACCTTTGTGGGCCAGTTAGAGGACGCATTTTTATTATTCCTCGCGGAGGAGTTAATCAGTATGAATGTCTTTGTGTGCGCGTGATATTCATCCCCCACTCTGGCCTCTGATAACCTTCCTCCCTCCTCACCTGTCTGGCTACAGGTTTGGTCAAAGTGTCTGGAGCCGATTGCAATGAATCTCACTCTGGGTCGAGCCCATTACCCCAGGGAGTGGATGGTCTCCCCAACAACATTTAACAACTTGGAGAACCCCCATTCCCCAGTTTCCCTCGGAGCCGGTTTTCAGAAACCCTTTGGCTTTTGACTTTAAGGCGCCGCGCGTTCTTCCCAAGCCTGGATTCTCTGCGCATCGCACCAGCAACTCCTGTGCTTTGGCTTCTAATTCATTCATTCCACAACTCATTTGGGGCTCCTATGACTAGGACGCGAAGGAAAGGGGAATAGTAAGAAAAATGCCATAATGCACAGAAACATCCTTACACACCTTACGGGAATTGCAGAATGTGGGAACGTGGGGGCATGAAGTGGGAGGCGACGAGGGTCCGAATAAAGCAACCTATAGCCTCTTATTTTGAAAGACACCATCACCGGAGAGAAATCTTTCAAACCCGCTGGCGGGAAGGTTCAGGAGCCTGGGAATGGAGACCCAGATAGAGACTGGCCTTTGCGGAGAAAGCCGGTGAGCCGGCTTTCGGTTCCTGGAGCGCTGGGCCTTGGCTCATCCTCGAATCTAACACTTTGCTCCCCCCTCCTTTAAATTTTTTCCCTTTCCTTCCCACTCACCCCGCCTTTTCCCCAAAGCTCTCACCGAAGTCACGACTCTCCCCTTTGAACATCCTTAACCCCTTCCTTTCCGTACCCCTCTTCTGCATCCAGGGCGGGGCTATTCGCCGCTGGCGCCAAACCCGCCCCCTGGCGCTCGGAGCTGAACTCGCGGCGGACCAAGGAATTTTCAGCACCTGCCTTCTATGGACAGCTACCGCGCCCTGAGCCAGCCGGGGGCCAGGGTCTCAGTCCTCGGGCTCCAGGAACCGAGCGAGTAGGGAAGTTTGTCAAAGGAATAGAGATTTTTCCCTCTCTTTATCGCCCGGCCCCATCCATGCAATTTTAATCTATATTACATCGCCTCCATTAATCTCACAGAGAGATGGTCCATTAAGTGGTATCTGGGCACACTTTAAGACAGAAAAAACGGGGAGGGGAGGGGGGCAGTCGAGAGAACCGGGCTCAACAGCGCCAACCCACAAAGAGAGAGAGAGTTGCAGCAGCTATTGATTCAGAGATTCGTCAGGGTGATTCCCGGCTCTGCAAGAATTCCCCCTTTCAGTCCCTTTGCATGCAGCCCCAAATTCATTATGCACACACACAGCTATACCCCTCACCCTCCACTCAGTCCCACCCTCTTCTTCAAAAAGGGGTAGAAAGGCAGCCAAAAAAAAGAATCCCAGAGCATGCACAAAGTAAGCCTCAGCTCATACTCACAGTCTGCGGCATGCACATGACATAATATTACTTACCCAAACGGGAACTCCTTAAGAGAGAGAAGGAGAAACATAGGGGGAGGGAAGAGAAAGTGGAGAGAGAGAGGGAGACAGAAGAGAGGAGAGGAAAAATCCAACAATTAATTTCCAGACATTGTTTGGGGGGGGCAATGCGGTGATGTCCAGGTTTTCTTCCACCCGCGCTGGCTTTTTATCCAGTACAGCCCTCGGTCTATTTCTGGAACACGATCAAACCCTGATGCTATTTTTAGCAAGTACTGAAAAAACCTCCACACACAAAGGCATTTCGCTGGAACGTTACATCCAAAACATTAAATGTGCATTAAGCGCCCCCTCCCCACTTTTTCTGCAACACCAGACTCACTTGCATTACTGCAGGTGATGTTTTTCAAAGCAGAAAAATACCCAAGTATTATATTTTCCCACCCTCCCATTAACTCCCGTCTGCCTCTGCCTGTTGCAAGCTCCTCGCAGTCTCCCCAGCAGAAGGCTTTGGAGTGGTTGTATTCTTTTAGAGCTGCTTGTCTCCATTGACCAGATTCCCTGCATGCGGGGGAGCGAAAGGGGGTCCTTAGGCCCCTTCCCCAGAGGAGCTTCCCAAGAAAGCTCTAGAGTCTAACGCTATCCACGATGGAGATTCCCAAATGAGGAAGGAAAAAAAAAAAAGCCTCCATACCCTTCCCACGTTTCCCACCCATGCTTTGCAAAATCGCGCTGTGTTTGCAACACACCGCCTTTGGAAATGTATATTTTGAAAGCTGCGTGTGTGTGTGTGTGTGTGTGTGCGTGTGTGTGTGTGTGTGTGTTTTGCGTTCTAGTAAATTCACTACGAGAGGGTTGGAGAAAATAGACTCATGAAGGCAGCGCGGAGCAGCCGCCTTGAGTCTCCTTTGCCAGCCTGCGTCAGTCATGAGCTACTGACGTCACGTGCAGATTCTCCTCTTTGGTGGGTCTGGTTCAGCCGAGAAGAGGCTTCTGCTCAGAGACAGCGCTTTGTGTTCGGCGCAGCCACTGAGCAGGCGAGGCAGCTGAGGCAGGCGCCACCCCAGGCTTGGGCTGGGCAGCTGCAGAGGCTGCAGTCGCCTCTGCACTAGGCGCGCGGGGCCCCGAGGGCGTGCCGAGCAGGACAGCCCCCTCCCCAAAAACCCTCCGCCGCCCAGTGCAAAGTCAGCTCAGTACAGACTCCCGCGAGCGTCCTTTCCCCGCCCTTTCGCAACTGGCCACTGTAGCAAAGACAGTTAGGGCTCTGAGTCGGATTAATTCTGTGTGTTTGTCGGGCAGATAGCCCCGGCTCCTCGAGTGACGCAAATAACAGATTCTACGGCTCCCGTTGTCTCCCCTGCTCCCCTCTTCTCCCTCCTTTTCCCTCTTCTGTTTCCTCTGCCCACGCATCCTGCTTGGTCTCCCACGGAATCAGCCAGCTACAGCTTCCCAGAGAGCAATAATCCGAGTTACAGACAGACCAACTCCCAGAGCAGGAACAAATAAGCCTGCAATTTAACACACACACACACACACACACACACACACACACACACACACACTCACACTCCTTTGTAAATGGCCAGCAGCGTTTAGGGGCTCCCCTGAATGGGGGAAGGGGGAAGCTGATTCACAAATCCACCGGCCGCCAAGGAGTCACTGCTGGGGGGAGGGGGGAGCCCGAGAGGCGACCGACAGGGCTCACTGCTGCAGCTTTTCCCTCTCCTCATCACGCAAAAAGGAAACCCACCTCTATAAATATCCTGATGGTAGGGTATTAGCAGAATAAACAACTTTTGTTGAATGGTGAGGGAGGGGAAAATTCAACCAAGAGTGCAAATGCTTGGTCTTTGGCGACATTATCAGAACTTTTTAAGAATAGGTGATGGTTTACCCTTGCTCCCTCTCAAAGGCCAAGACATCTTTTATTTTTCTTCTTCTTAAAATATATCCCTGAAAAAGGAGCCCAGTGGATGAGTGCTATTTTTAAACCAGTTTGAATGGGGCTTGTTTCATGAGGGTGACAAAGTGTGTGTGCATGAGTGTGCGCGTTCACATGCCTCAGTGTTGTATCTGAATCTGAGGGTTTCAGCAGAAGACATGCCACACCTCAGTATGACAGAAGGTTTATTGATTGGTGGAGTGATGAAGTGGGAAGAATTCCTGCAAATTGAAAGATCTGAACAAAATCACACACACAGGGATTACCCTTCTCAAATCTACCCAGCATCCTAGACCCAGCTCACATAACCTCNATAACCCCTCTCCCCGCCACCCGAGCGGGGGGGGGGGGGGGGGGGGGGGGGGCTGGAAAGCAGAGACCTGGCTTGATGCCTGGTTTAGCTCCTTTATTAACCCTCATTCTTAACATTCCCTGACAATGGTTTTCCTTGATGCCAATAAACGGTTTTCCAGAGGTTATCACTGTGATTTGGGGCACGAGGCCTGGAAGTGATCATGGGCTGGTCTTTCATCAGTGTGATCTTTAATACCCTCTCATCTCCCTCTTTAGACCTTCCTAGGCTTTAGCTTGCCTCAGAAATTTTGATTTAAGCTTAAGCCCATCTTGTACCCTCAATTCCTGTCTGTGGCTTAAGTTTTGCCTACTAAAAGGCCGCTCAGCATGGAGGACACCCTCTGGCTGCCCGTCAGCGGCTGCTTATTTTTAGCTCCATGAATGCGTCTATGAATGCGTGTGAGAATGGGGCTGCAGTGGGGAGGCATGCGGTCAGAAGAAATATCAATGGGAGGTAGGCAGCCCTGGGTTTTGCACTGAAGATGACTTATCACATGGGATCATCAGATGCGGCCAGACTGGCAGGAAAGATTCCCCATCATGTGGCAGCAGCATTTCAAGGCAGTCTTTTTGGAATCATGAAAATGTCAGGCTAAGGATGTTTCTAAAGGCACAGAGTGGGTATGTTTCTAGAGATAGGAGACTAGGTATATGTGTAAGCATAAATTCATGTATATGAGCACATTCACAGAAACTATGTAGTTCCGATATAGACTACATAAACTGTATAGAGAAGAGACCATTTAAAATAATGTGACCTACTTTCTCTGGTGGTTAGATGCTATTGTGTCTATGTTGAGATCAAGGCAGGTTCACTGAGGTCACTTTGGGGGTCTCCTGACATCTTTCAGCAAACCCTGAAATCTAGCTCTAACGAATGAGGTGGTAGAGTTGGAAATAGAAGAAATGTGTTCAATGTCTCTCCTTCTCCCCCTGCCAGAACGGGGCGTCCTTCTGCCATGTCCCTGTTTTGCTACTGTAATCAAGCTGACTGGTTAGATTGCAGGTGGGGGTGTGCCTAGGAAGCTCAGCAGAAACATTTGCAGAAAGTTAGTTCCCCAGCCAGAGTTTCCATTTCCTCCACACATCAGTCAGATCCTTTGGTACGTGCCTGAACTAGAGTTGGTGTCCTTGGCTTTCTGAGCTGTCTCACCATTCTTTGTTAAGTGCTGTGGTGGCCAATTCCTGTCCGAGCATTCAAGCTCAGGACCTAGGGAATTAATAGACTGATGTGGACCCAGTCCAAGACGAAAACCACCTTCTGCACTGCCAACCCGTTCCGGGGCATCCCAAGCATGAAGAGGACTTGTTTCCCCTAATGTTCCCCCAGAGGGTTGTGGGGGTAGGCTGCTGTCACCAAGCTCTTGAAAAGAACTGAGTCTCCTTTCTTTCAGGGTCACTGAAGCCCAGAAATGTCCCGCTTGTGTCTCTTGTCTCCTCTCCAAACACCAAGAAAAATGCCAATAGGTAAAGTACTAGGTTTGGAGAAGGAAAAAACTGCAGCTCCCAGGAAATCAACTAAAGGGAATGTATCAGGAAAGTCCAGGAAAGAGATTCCTCTTTGCCTAAAGGTGTCTCCATTAGGGAGCAGACCTGTTTGGGCCAAAATAAG
Source organism: Ailuropoda melanoleuca (assembly GCF_002007445.2). Classification (NCBI taxonomy): domain Eukaryota; kingdom Metazoa; phylum Chordata; class Mammalia; order Carnivora; family Ursidae; genus Ailuropoda; species Ailuropoda melanoleuca. Next base: position 72,182,350 of record NC_048233.1, on the reverse strand, counting down.
GAAAGTGTTGGGGAGAAAGAAGCCAGTAGTTTTTGAACACCAACTCTGTGACGGACATCATGCTCAGCACTTTTAAATAAATGATCTTATATAATACTTAGGGCAACTGTACAGGTATCATTATAATGTTACCTACCCAGTTGGGTTGGTGAACACAGAAATCACTCCAGAAATATTAGTTCTTATTTTCCCCATTTTAAACCTAAGGAAATGGAGACCAGATAGTTTAAGTGACTTGTCCAAAAGTCTTAAAGTTTGAAGTTGGTAAAACTTGGTATCCAATCAGATTCATATCTGTTTGAGTCCAACACTCATGCCTGTACCACTCCATCATGTTGCCTCTATTCCAATATCTGGTCTTTTATATTCCAGTTCTGGGCACCATCATGTAGAATTGCAGATGTCTGGGACTTTCTCAGCGGTGGCCTGAATAATGAAACTAATTTATTCCTTCTAAGAGGCCCCTTTGCCACTAGAATCACCCCTGAAAAGGCCATCTGCTTGTGAGAAGAAACCCCCTCCAATTCTACCAAGGAAAGCACCAGCTGGCTCAGCCTCATCCAAAACTCAAGGGATTTGTCCAAAGCCAGGCAGTGTAGAGAGGAGATGCGGCAAACTTTATGTCCATTCAGGCTGCTACATGCAGCCACGTTTACACCTCCACTGATGGATGGCCCTAGAGAGGAGTTAGAAACTCCCCAGACCGGTCTTCCAAGAAAGCCGTCTTAAGGTGAGAACAGCAGCAAATATCCATTTGGGTGGGCTAGTCATCCAGGTCCTCCTTCACCCTTTTAGAAACTGGCATGTCTGATCATATTCCTGATTCTGAAAGCTGTAGAAGCTAAGGCATTAGCACCATGGGGGAGATGAGCCGCGGCACGCATAATACAAGCTATTCGGGGATCCCCTTCCCCTGTTAAATACATGTTTTCAACACTTACCCTGATCAAGAGCTACATTCAGTCTTGGGAAATACTTCTTAGAAGCCAGCATATTTGGAGGTTTGAGGGTGATATTTCTAAGGACCACTTGCATGCTGGAAGGAAGTGACTAGAATTCTACCCCCCCCCTTTTTTGTTGCCATCAGCATTCAAAAGTGTCAACTATCTACCTCACAGCAATTGCAGTGTTCAACTTCAGAACAGTTAAGACAGTATCTCTTCTTTGCACACCTTCATTATCAAGGAGCAAGCTCTTTCAAATGCCCTCCTCCCTCCCTATGCCACTCTGCTAGATACCCCGGAGAACCAGATGATAGGTTTTCCCATGACTTGTCAGATGAAAGGCACATTTGGGAGAATGGGGACTCAGAGGGTTAACCAGGAATGTCTAGAGTAGGTTTCATGGTGAGGATCTAAGCAAAGACAAGGAAGCCAGAGCAAGCACATGATAGGGGGCTGAAGCTAAAAGGGTAGGGTGGGGTAGGGCTCAGGATGCCAGCATGCCTTAGTGTAGCAGAGGCTAAATAGAAAAGGATCAGAGCTTGAAAAGCATGGACTACAGGGTAAAAAGAACTATCTGAGGGTATCTGAGATGCTTCAAGATGCCTGTGTGAGTTTGGCTTTAATTTTGTGGTTGGTAGACATAGTCTACCATATCTGAATTCAGTGAGCAGGAAGAGCTCAATCATGAGTTCATGGGGGTCTGAATTAGCTAACCTTTTTATCTTTTCACTGTTAAAAATGCCTTGAAACTAGCTGCTTGGATCACTATATCTGACAGGCAAACAGGAAAAAATGGGCCCCACATTTCTTTAATTGGTAGTCCAATAACTATAGGCTGTGGCACAGAGGAAGAATGGACTAACATATCTGCTGGATTGGCCAGGTTTTTTTGTACTTATTGGCAAGGCTATGAGTTAAGTAACAAATTGGGTCTGAATCTTGTCATGAGAAGAGAGATTTGCAGCTCACATGTGAAAACCCATCATCTTCCATTAATTCTAGCTTACCACTAAAAGCAGAAATAAAGTGGGGGGGGGCTATGATTTCTAGGTATAGTGGGTTTTCCAAGAACCATGCTTTTTGTAGTGATTGTCTTTGAGGAGGACAGCACTATGACCTCAACAAATTCTGATCTGGTCAATCCTGGGGTCTGTTTTATGGATGAGATTAACATTGTGGAGACTGGCCTAACGTCTGTGGCTTCGTTGGGGATCCCTGAAGGGCATTTGGGTCAATAGGAACCAATAGCAGACAAATCTTACAGCCTAAGAGGCTGGATCTGGCTCATGAGCACTGGGCTTCCGAGATCAGTACAAATCACCCTAGACAGTGCTGGCAAATGTCACTTACCTCACCATCCAGGAACCTGTGGTTCAGAACCCATGAAGAAAAGCCTTGGGTCTCAAATGAAAATGTCTAGAGTGAAGCCATCACAATGTGGTAGAATGAAATGCAAATTTAATTGGAGGAAAAAAAAAGTCTAGATGATTCCATCCTGTGTTCAGGGGCAGTCCAATTCTAAGAATCTTTCTCTTTCTCTTCTTCCTACCTCCACATTCTCAATCAGTCCAAACAGTCATGAGTAAGCTCTTTCACTATATCTGACTGGGATTAAGGGATTTCTGGTTTTTCCACCTAGTTTTAATTACATCACACTCAGATACCTTGAGTACCTTCATTGAGTGTGACTGCTCTGGCAGAGAGTCTTGCAAATTCATTTTGGAAGAGGTAGGATGTGCTGTGATTTTCCTGACCTAGGGAATGAATGCTGGGCTGTTGGGCATGGAGCAGTGGGTAGGAGGGAGGGAAACTAATATTAGCCATCTGGACATAACTCAGAAGGGAACTTGCCAAACAGAGAGCAAAGCCACTGCCCATGAGATGGGCACCTTGGAGAAAGAGCTGAGTGCGTAGTGAATGGTGGAAGAATGGTGATCAGGAAGGGGTAATTATGGCAAGGGTTAATAGGAAGATGAATGTTAAGCAGCAACGTTGCAGAAAGCACAAGGCAAAGGATGAGGTGTGTCCTGGGTGTTTGAGGACTGCTTTGAAAACTCATCTGGCCTCCTCTTGATCGTTGGCGCTCCTACAACAAGCAAGAATGAAAGGAATATGTTGTCAGCAACCTATATTCCATCACTCACAGTTCTCTGTGAGCATGCAGTTCCAGGCTCTCCCCTCCCCTCCTTCAGTGATATCATTTTGTCTTCCCTCGGGGTGCCAGGGACCTGAGGGGCAGATGCTCAAGACTACAGTTAGATAAAGGGATGCTCAGCCTTACCAGCAGATGGCCAAATATGAGTTCACTTCAAATTGGCAGGCTGGGGCCAACTTATTCATCAAGAAGTCACATTTCTGGCAAAGTAGAGCTTGTGGTATTAACAGGTCAAACCAGAGAGACCTGCTCCACTGGTAGCTCAGGGCCAGGAAGTTACATCACAGACAAAGATTTTTAACCCAATCACACCGTTTAAGACAGTGACAGCCCAATTGCTCCGAAGGTGCTGCCGAAAGCCTCCTCTTGTATCTATTGCGTTATTATCACCAGATAACCATTCTGATCCATTATGACATCACTCTGCCTATAGGAGAAGGGGCAGCTGGCAGAAAATCTTGAGGCAGGGATGGAGGAACTAGATAAACCTGGGGTGGCTGATGTCCCATAATGGAGATTTAGAGACACAGCAGTGAAATTGGAGACCAGCACCCACCCAAAGAGAATGGGAATCCTGTGATTCCCCAGAAAGAACCAATGTGGAAATGCTTTGAGATTATCTGCATTAAGTGCAAAAGCTTACATCTTTGCATTGTACAGGAGAGTGGAAATAATATTTGGGATTCTCTCAGGGACCTAGATACCTTTGAAATGGGGATTGGTGAGAGACGAGCCTTAAAAAAGATAAGTGGCTGTGTAATTTCTAATTCCCAAATGACTCAATATCAAGGGAGCTCAGTTATGAACCAACCTGAAAGAGGGAAAGGAGTGACTCAGGCCAGGATCTATGTGTAAGGATCAAGGAGGTGGTTTCACAGTCTTTGTTTTCTGTAGTTAAAAAGCCCAATCTGGACCTCAGTTTCAACCAATGCCAACCAGAAAGTTGGAACTCAAGCTGTCAGTGAAGATCTGGTCTTGACTCTGCCATTTGCTCCTAATCAAAATCTGGAACACATCACTCAGTATCTTAAATTCCCAACTTATGAAATGAGTGTACTGCTACCTGCTCTACCCACCTCTCAAGGTTTTATTTTTAAAGATGTAGGTGTGAACATTTTCCACAAATTAAAAAAGGCCTCACCTCTGTAATGGAAATTCTTCTTAGTCATTGTGGTAGTTACTCTGAGTTCTTCAGTCTGGGCATCAGAGAGAGAGCACAGACTGGGAAAGCATTGTCATGTACTTAATTGTCTCCTGGGCTGAATTTTTTAAAAAGCAAAGCTGAAATGCTCTAGAACCCAGGAAGTTTATGGAACAATCCCAAATGCTCTAGAACCCAGGAAGTTTATGGAATAATCCCGTAACCTATTTATATTGGGTGGTGAGGACAAGTTCCACTTCTAATTTCACACTTATCCCTTGATTCTTGCTTCTCTTGAGTTCTCACTCTGGAGAATCCTAAGAACAGTGAATCTGTTAGGCTCTGGTGATGCCAGGAACTTACTTAATGTTCAAGGTTGTGGCTTCCTTATTTGTAAAACCCTGCCACATGCAGCTGTGGTATTAAAGTAAATATTAAGTAAGATGCCTAGCACTGTGTTGGCACTCAAAACAGTGCAGCTTCATCTTCCTTGGTGCCTCAAGATACCTTATTTTCTCCCTGGTTCAAGGCACCAAGAAGCTCAAATGCCTCAAATGGATACCCACAGGGCAGGGCAGAATGACTGCTAAGGAATTTCTACCAAAGAGCCAGTAGAGGGAGCTCCCAGGTAAAGCTGCTCTTCTCTAGTCTATATTTGCTTCATTTCTCCATAAAACAAATCTCTGCCCAGAGGCCACAGACCTTTTCTCTATCAGAGACTTTCACTGAGAGAACATTGGAGCACTCAGCAAAGGACCTAGACCCTGCTTTCAGAGAACCCAGGAGTTCTTGAACTTCAGAGATATGTTGAGTCCCATGGCAAGGTTCAACTCTTGGGCTCCAGTTGCCGCTTGGAATAGAAAGGACAGTTCCTATTGGGGCTGATCCAAGGAGATCTGGGGCTGAGACTTTGAAGCTAACACTTCTCTCGCCCTTGGAATTTTGAATGTGCTCTAGCTTTCCAGTCACCCCCTCTCCACAAATACCTAGATTCATAGCAATTGAAGGACATTTATAATAAATTTGTTATAAGGCAGTCATGACGCCTGGCCACTGTTAACAGCAGAGTGAAGGAAATAGTCCTTGGCTGCTGTTAGGAGCCCTTAAACACAAGTATATAAGAAACTAAATGATGGACGTGGCATGTCTTTCAGATAAAATACCTAAGATGGCTGCCAAATGGTGGCAAGATGGATTCTCCTGAGGATTTGAGCTGAGCTTTTCCAGTTCCTTCTCTTCTCAGATTCCTCAGGTCAACCAGGTGGCCTACTACCAGGGCATAGACCTTTCTTCCTCACACTTAGTTTCTGGCTCACAGTTAATCAATGTAATAGTAGAAGACCCAAGAGATAGTGGGAGATATTTCTAGTCTTTCTTACAATTAACATTTGTTCACAGCCCGATTTTGATTAGCAGTGGCCTCATTTCTTTGAGGGTACCCAAGGGGATCTGTGCCTTACCTACTTACAGGATGATACGTTGCTTAAGAGGAACCCAGAATAAGGCAAAGACTTCACATACAGGAAGGCTGAAAATATATGAGAGCTCCTCTCCTTCCTTCTGCTGGCATGATACCAAGATTAACAATAACCGATATTGATTATTTACTAATCTCAACTACTGTGCTAATAGGTATGCATCATCCTATTCAATCCTTACAGCAACTGAAACAGTTCCTATTACAGTTACCATTTCAAAGTTGAAAAGCTGGGACATAGAGGGGCTAAAGAACCTACCCTAAGTCAAACAGCTGTTAAGTGTAGTAGCTGGTCTAAGATACAAAGCAGCCCCTCTTTGAGCCCTACCTGGGTTTTCCAGAACAGACAATAGTGTTCCCTTCAGTATTCGAAGTTTCCATGAGTAAGGAGAACTGGGGCACACCTTAAGTCTTAACCAGGACCGATGGAAATATCTGATGTTCCTTCTCATTCCATTGTTTCATTTCCATAGAGCAAGTGTGACGCTGGACCAAACCATAGAGAACAAAAGGGACTCATTACATCTTTGGCAAATGCATTGGACTTTTGTAATTTGGGATGAACGAATGACTGACATCTGGGGACCCAGTTCAAGTATAGAATTCTTTAGGGCTCATGCCTGTAAAGAAAAGATTCTCTGGGAAATGCCATTAAGAATAATCTGGGAAAGAGGAGTAAGCTATGGATTCTATTAGCAGCTCTCAAACCATGACTCCATCTATCTGGATCTGTAACTTTGGTGGGCTCTATTTACCCAACTCTGGTTAAGGGTCAATGTTGGCTCCTTTGACATAGGGGCTGGGACCAGGTAGGGAAAGTGCAGGTTGTAGAGCAAACATCACAGGAGGTACTTCTCATAATCATAGATGACAAAGACCCTGCCTTCAGTTTACCCCATAAGCTTGGTTGCTACTACTCATCCCCTTCTTGAAGTCAACAGAAGGAAGCTATCTAGTGAGAAGGTAGGCTTCTGATGACAAGGAGGAGAAAAAATGAAGGAGCTACTGCCTTGGAGAGCCTGAGAACCACTGGCCACAGGAAGAAGAGAGGACTCAAGCCCAGTCTTTCCATGTCTTGTTCTCTTGGTCCCTCATCTCTAGGGCTGACACCAAATGTTTTGACTCATGGAGTAGCTTACTGCCGTGGGCCACCAGTATTAGCAAATATATAGGTTCTAACTGGTTTAAAATGATATGTTAAGTTGCAAATCAAAACACAACTTTGGTCTGGATTGTAACTCAGGAGAACTATTAATTTTTTGATTAGATCTCAAACTCATGCATTATAATTAGGGATCTATGGTTTGGTTAACTTCCAGGCCCTGATATGGATGCACCAAGTCCTCAGCAGGAACCAGCCTTCATCATGCTGCAACCTGCTTCACGTGCATCTTGCTTAGAGACCTCCAGGGCCAAACTAGTCATAGAGTATTTATGTTTTCCTTGAAATCTTCAAGTGCATAGAAGTCTCCCAAGAGGGACCTGTAGGGGTGGGATATTAGAGACAGAGATGCCTTAAAAATGGGGGAAACACTAATAACAACAGCAGGCATCCAACTGACCATTTTTTATACACCAGGCAATGTCCTAAGCACTTCATACGTATTCATTTACCATTGTAACCGTAGGAGGTGGTTATTATTATTATTCCCATCTTGTAGATGAGGAAACAGAGAGGTTACTGAATCTGTCTGAGGTCTCTGAACTACTTAAGTAGGCAGGCTTTTCATCCAGGCTCCCCAGCTTGTGCTGTGAGCCCCATGCTAGAGTCTCTCCTCTTAATGGAAAGATCTCCAAAGTGCTGACAGGGGCTGGGCATGTATAGGTCCCAGATGAAAAAGAATCCATATTCAGTCTTGTGTTGTATTTGCTGTGAATGGTCTGTGGAATGACAGACATCATGGGGACTAATGGGACCAGAGAAACCTGTTGTCTGAGGTCTGAGCAACCACTGACCCCTCCATCCTGTGACTATAAAAGAAGACTGAGAATAGTGACAACAGTACATTCAACACATGCATGCTCACTCTTCCAACCACCTTAAGAGCTCCTTAAGGACAAGAATTATTCAACTTGCTTTGAGCCACACTCATGATATTACATAAATTATAGGACTGATAGACTCTGACCTTTGTTTTAGAGATGAGGTCAAGAGAGGCCAAGTGAATCACCTGAGTTCACTAGGTTAGGGCAGCACATCCTGGGCTAGAACCCAGTTGACACCTGGTTCAGCCAATTTATCTAATTAGGGTCTCTGAAGACTGGGGGACAGAAAAGAGAATATACTGGTTGCTGACGAGTCAGTCTACTAGTACTGAAGCCCCTACCCTCTGGGGGGGGGGAAAGGAAGGTGTTCCTTTAATCTGTGTAGGGGAAATAAAACCTGGAGGCAGAGTCATCTTGCCCCAGGTCACAGGCCAAGGGAATGAGCTCATTGATTTCTGTTCCCAAATATTAAGCTCACCAGATTCCTTGAACACAATATAGATGGTAAAGCTTTTAAAAATCTGAGTTTATAAATAGTAGGTTAATATAGAGTGGGAGAAATCCTCTTCCCTTGGTGAAGATGACTAACAAAGGAGTTTTCAGGGAAGGATAGTGGCTATTTTACTATTCCTTAAAAAAAATCCCTCCCCAAATGATTTGTTTTCCAAATCTGTGTAAATTCAATATAGAAAAGTAAGTAGAAGCAAATAACCCTTGTAGTGAATTGGGATCCTAACTCCTGCCCCAGACTGAGGCTAGGTTGAGGCCACTCCTTGGAAAGCACACCTTCCCAGGCTCAGTGGTTCTTTAATATACAAGATGCAGTGGTTAGGGTAAGTCCTATTGTTCTGAGACCCATAAGACCTAACATAATCATCCCATGAGCTTCCAATAGGATGAACTGCCACAAAAGCCTGGCTTCCTCCCTAAATATTACAAAGTCTCAGAACAAAAAGTCTGAATTTTAATGAATGGAACATCTTCTTTTTCAAATGATATATCCATACCAATTAACATGCTCATATAAACTCATGGATCAAAGGATTCCTGACAGAATGGGACACAGGACAGGTAAGTTTGGAACAGGGAAAGGAAGCCTGTGGTGTTTTATTGGTCAAGCAAGGGCTTTATTAAGTTCCTAAGAACCTAGGGTTGGTATGGGTCTTACCAAATGAAGAATGTGAGTTGCTAAAGGCCTTTATCACCTTCTAGACTATGAGTGCCACGATGACAAGCAGGATCCATGTCTTAATTACCTATCTTCAGAGCCTAGTATATGACCTGCTATCTAGTGGACCCTCCATAAATTTTTGTTGATTCCCAATTTTTCATGAGGCCAGAAGGACTGGATAAGGGATTACTTTCTTCTGTTCTCCACTAGGAATGAAGTCATTGAAACTCAAGATCTGGATGAAGAGTAGATAGTCATACTTGCCTCCACAAAATTCCTGAGGGACTCTCACAGTGTCTTAGGAGGACTTGAAAATTTGCCCCAGTGGATAGGAAGAGCCTCGAGTCTTGCCTCTAGGCTCTAGTGAGTCAAACACATGATCTTCTCACATGTATACTCTTGAGGTCCAGACCTGTCTTAAGCATAGACTGAGTCCCTTTCTCCTTACCTGGATGCCTCCTCTTTCAGGACTGGGGGCTACTGGGAGAAAATAATTTATGGTTTCTGAGCTGAAGTGAAAGGTCCAGGAAAGTTTCCCAGGCCTCTCCCTGGTTTAGCAAGGTCAATGGAGTTCCTTTGGCTATCAGAGGGTAAGATAGGGGAAAGTAGATTTTACCCAGCATCTCCCAAGAGGAGTCCTGGAGTATGTGGAAGGGTCTAAGAACAGCCCTGCTATCTTCAGAAAAGGAAGAATCTACCCAGGAAAGAAAGGCACATGGTGGAAATGCCACCCCACAACATGCCATGAGAAGATGCTCCCACCACTTTTCTGATGTTTCCTTGGCTCCATCAGTAACCAGAGGTCTGATAATAAAAATAATAGTAAAAAATAACAGTAATATATCAAACACTCGGTATGTTCCAGGCACTGTACCAAGCCCTTTGCAAATAAGTCAATGAAATCATCATCATAAATCTTTTAGGGCAGGTACTGTGATTACTCTAATTTTAAGTGTCAAGAAACCAAGGCTTAGAGAGTTTAAATGACTTGTCGTAACTCACATAACCAACCAAATACAGGACCAAGGTTTAAACCCAGGTCTGTTTGGCTGCAAACCCTGAACTACCCACCATTATACTGTATTCAGGAAACCTGTGAGAGTCCAGCCTATGAGAGACCTATGTCTACCTCTATTGCTAATTGATATGGGAAAGAGAGGAAGGCATGATTTTAAAAATTTCTAACATGTGCCTATGTGCACACATATAGGTGCAACACATGTATCACATATGAAGAATACTCTGGAGTACTTTTGGATAAGTCATCTAATTTCTCATTTCATTCTCAGTGGGGTTGGTCTTATAAATGTGAATACTCAGCAGGTCACAAAGAAGCCAAATATTTTTTCCAAGATCATATATTCCCTTGGTTGCTTTAATCTATGTGGTTTGAGGCGAAATCCATGGCTCTTTCAACTATAGCATATACCACATATGCCACAATAATGAGACATACTCAGAATCAGCTAGCATTTATTAAACACCCACAATGGGTCAAGCACTGTGCTAGCCTCTTTCACAAACAGTAAATAATTATTCATTGACTGGTCTTCCAGTCCACTAACTGAGCTGTTTCTGTAGCAGCCTCCAAGTCTAACAAAGGTTACATAAAAGAATAAGAGTAATTCCTTTCCCTCTTTCCTTTAGGTACTCTTAGTAGCTTAGTCTAAACTCCCATGTTTCACAAAAGGGGGACCAGACAGGAAAGAAAAACTAGATTCAGGCTGAAAACACAATTCTCCAAGTCCCTGCACCAATGATGGAGGGCCAATAGTGTCTTTGTTCTCTAGTTTGGATGCATTTTTAATGCCATCTGATTTCCACTCTAACCCACCTCCCATTTCTGAGGTGCCTTCTAGCTTTGCTCCTTAGAGGGTAAGCCACTTGATGAAGGAAGGGAAAATTCCCGTTCCATTGGGGTCCATCAGGATAATATAGGACTATCTTCCTTAAGCCCTACTTCTTTTTTTTGTTTGTTTGTTTTTTAAAGATTTTGTTTATTTATTCGACAGAGATAGAGACAGCCAGCGAGAGAGGGAACACAAGCAGGGGGAGTGGGATAGGAAGAAGCAGGCTCATAGCAGAGGAGCCTGACGTGGGGCTCGATCCCATAACGCCGGGATCACGCCCTGAGCCGAAGGCAGACGCTTAACCGCTGTGCCACCCAGGCGCCCCCCTTAAGCCCTACTTCTATATCAACATCGGTTGAACCTTTCTACCAAAGTCATTTTTGAGAAGCTGCCGTTAAATAACTAGCACAATTATTCATGAAGCAAGCTCAGTTTTATTTTATTCATTTGTAGATGCTGAAATCAAAGTACCTATCAGGCAAAGGGTCTATGTCATGGAGCCAAGCTCAGAAGTGTTGGGTACGGATTGGATGGATACTTCATTTCCAGGCCTGGGCTCTAACCCAAGGCTTCAGCAGACCCAGAAGGGATCAACAGATGACTTCTCTCCTCAAAGCTGTGGCAGGGTCACCATGAACTGGTGGATTTTTCACAGAGTGGGACTTGGTTGGAGGAGAACACTCCCCCAATGGATCGAAAATGGAGGCTGCTGAAGAGTTTTGTTTTGTTTTTTTTTTTTTTTTTGGTCTACAGATGGGATTATTGGCTTGATGAGGGAACATGAGCAACCGTGGTCTCAGTCTCGGATCTGGGTTACTTCTCACCTCCTCCTGCCTAGGCTGGCTTCTTGGATGTGCAACTTGTGTAGTCACACATGGCCCTGTGCTCAGCAGGGCCTTGTGCTTGGTTTAATAGTCTAATGTCATTGTCTTGAAATTCTTAATAATTTTGCCTTTGAACTTGTTTTGTAAGTAAAGTCTGTGGGACAGTGGAGAATGTGTGAGTAGAGAAGATATGCGCCACGGACATGCTCACCATCCCTTGTTGCCCCCTAGTGTTGGCAGTCCCTCAAGAGTACAGAATTCCAGTGGGAGCTCATCGAGACTCAAAGCAAGTGAAAGGCAAGTCTGTAAGTGGGGGCATTGACAGTACTGAGAGGTAGTGCCGTTTGAACCAGAACTTGCTTCAAATACAGAAAGAAGCCAATGGGGTTCTTTGAAACACTAATGAACAAGGAACCCTATCATATAGTTTCTTATCCACATTCCTTCCCTGTATTTGCCAACCATCTATGCCGAAAAAGATATATAGGAGGAAAGGGAAGGATAGGACAGATCATAGTTTTTTTTTCCTTTCAGTCCTTCCTTATCAGAGAGCTGAAGTCAGAGCTGGTAGAATGTTTGCATTTAAAACGTGAAATAAAACCAGTTGAGTACATTTTGTTCGATGTTTTCATCACTCAGGTAAGAACAGAGTACCTATGCATGTACGACCGAGGAAATAGGAATTGTGTAATTTTGGTGATTCTGCAAATAAATTAAATGCTCTCCTATAGCACTGAACAATATAAAGATGGATGGTAAAATTCATGCTAATAATTTAAAATTTTAATTTTTATTTAGCACATTCAACAGCAAATAAAAAACATCATGACAAATTGAGAGAAACATTCAAGGAAAAAAGTTTTATATGTCGGTTCCTCTAACAGCACTTTTTTCCTGCTTTTTGAACAAAGAGCTCTACATTTTCATTCTATATGGGGCCCCACAAATTGTGTAGCTGGCCCTGCTCCTGCCCTTATTTTTCTTTTGAGAAGCTCCTGCCCTTATTTTTCTTTTGAGAAGCACCAGGGCTCATCCAAAGTGATGAAGGGAAAAGATGGACTTCATTCTTCTCATGAGTGGGTAGACAGCTGCTTGTGGTAATGCTCTCCAACGTCGAGTGAAGGGGGAACTGACACTCCTGAATGAATATGAGGAAACCCAAGGCAAATTCAGGTTCACCACATACACTCAGGGACGTCAGATCCACCCCTAAACCAGATGTGACAGAAGATGAAGAAGGTCCACTCTTGTGTGTGTCGCCCATGAGCTCACGTGTGGAGAGAACCCCGCACACACACACACACACACACACACACACTTGCGCATTGCTGTGGTCTTGGCACCCATGTGAGGTACACTGCGGGATGTGTGCTTGGGCACCTGGGAGAACTTGAGACAGGTGGTCTTCACATGGGTCTCTGGGGACTGGCTGACAGACATGAAACACCTTTAAGGCTAGGGTGAAAATGGTGTCCTTCTGGAGCTTGGTCCTCAGGAGACCACAGCAGAGTAGGGAGTGATAACCATGAATTTGGGGGACTATGGAGGACATATGGCTATATTTCTAGGACCAGATTTTTCTTGTAACCACCTTCCTCTCCCTTTATTATCAAAAGGGGACAGACACTTGTTGACTTAGGTAAAGAAAAGAAACAATTTCCTTCCAAGAGGAGCGACACAAGTGACCCTACTGGCCTCCAAGGCTGTGAAAGACGATTCCTCCTCCACCCCTGGACAAAAAAATGAGGGGGTAGTTCCCTGAACTAGGACTTCAAGTGATGTGGACCATGGATGTCAGGCATGGTGGCCTGGTTGTACCCCACACCAGCAGGTCCCTAAGGATGGAGTCGCCATCCACTCTGCTTTCTTCAGCTGGCAATGCTTCACCCTAAGAGCTGGCTTAGTCCACTCTGTTTCCCCTCCGATCCCCTTTCAATGTCTGTACTCAATGCCTTTGGGTAATTCTAGCTCTGAAGGCATGCCCCGCTGTGACAACCTGCTTTGCAGATTGTAACTTCCAAGCACCTTCCCTAAATCTCCCGCCCCACCCCCTCCTGTTAATTTGGTAACCCAGCTCCCTCCCACCCCCAGGATCAAAAAGCTACAAATTCACTGCTTGAGAATCACATCCTCATCCTGGTGGTCTTCACTACTCCCGGCCCAGCCCAGCCCAGTTCAAAGAACCCCTGCCTGTTACCTTCCCCATATTTCCAAGTGCATTTTAACTTCACATTCAAATGGTGCCCCCACAACTATATTTAAAGGTTGTGTGCGTGTGGGGGGGATATTCCCCCCTCCAGAGACTTGTATTCCACCTCCCAGAAGTGGCTGCTCTTCAGAGTGGAGGTGATTCAGCTTTCCTAGAAGATCATTTGCAGGGAAAAAAATACAGTACTACTGCTGAGAGTGCTGCCTCCTTCTCTAGATTAAAAAAAAAAAAAAAAAACCCTGCTCTCAGACACATGGAATTCCCATTGACGAGGTTCGGCCAACACCAGGCACTGAATTTTTCCCATTAAACATAAAGCTCAGTACGAAAGGTGTGGGGGCGGGAGAAGGGGTAACCTTCTTTTCAGCCTTTTCTACTCTCTGGAGGATTTGAACTCTGGCCCCCAAGGTCAAATGGCTGATGTTCAAAAGTCCCCCCTCTCTGTTGCTCCACCTCTCTTCCCCAAGCTCCTTCCTCACAAAGAAGGACTCTCTTTGCCACACACAATAAAGCCCTGGTGGATTTACCCAGATTAGAGAACCCCTTGAAGCCTCTGTCAAAACTAATCTTCTCAGGAGAAACACTTGTTGATAACCGCCTTGCTTTGTGTGGCAGCAGGGAAACCAGGGCCCTGCTGCAAAAACTGGCCTCTGACCTCCCCGTCTCCCCATGGCATCAGGCACCACACAGCCTCTGACCTCACAGAACACCGCCACCCCCCTACACCCTGCAAGCCCCCGCCCCCTTGCAGCTTTTCCTCTGCAAGCTGGACCCCTCTCCGGACCAGGCTCCCAAAGCTGCAGCTTCCCAGGCTTGAGAGGCCCTGGCTGGGTGCCAGCCTTTCCCTCCTTCTCTGCCGCCCCCGCCATGGAACCCTCCACCCTGCTGAGTTCAGCCTCTCTTGTCTTCATGCTGCAAAGTTTGCCAGGCGCCTTTTCAGGCGGTTTTCCTCTACACAACCGGCCCCAAGAAATCGTGCATAAAGATTTCCCTCTACAGGTGGCTGTGAGCTGTAGCAGTTTTTGCTCTTGCAATGGAAATGTGTTTTGTTTTTTTCTTAATTTCATTTTACCCACTAATAGGGTTTTTTAAAATTATGTTGATTGCACCCACTAAAGAGCATTTTCTCCAAATCATGAGAAATTAAATTCTCTATGCAGGAAGTGTTCCCACCACCAGCACCATGCCCTGACTCTTTATCTCCCCACACTCCCCCACTTTGCTCTGACTTCATGAAGCCTTTTTGCAACTAAATTTTTATGTGCAAAATGATTACAAGAATGAAGACACTTAGTGAATGAGAATCAATCCAAAATAGGACAAAGTGGAAGAAGCACCTGCCCACTACAGATGTCCCCTCCACCGTCCCCCCCAAAAAAACATTAGGGTGGGGGGAGGCGAGGCAGCACCCTCTCCCCATTTAACACCACAGGATCCTCTTCCAACTCGCATGCCTCCTGCAAAAATCACACACACACACAACCACGGAAAGCCTGCTTAAGAAGTCTAGGCAATTTGTACAAATATAATTGTTCAGTGAAAAAGACAGTAATCATGGCCAGTCACACAGATCTACTCCTCCAAACATCCACCAACTGACATCATAAACTTTACAAAAGCCAAACACAAGACAGTGCATGGTATAACCTACCTTGGCGAGCTCCTTCACTTTTTGTGCAAATGTTTCCCCTCCGCACGCTTTACAGAGATTTCTAGGGAAATTTGGAAGGACTGGTGAGGGGGTGGGAGAGGTGAGGGAATGAGGGTAATATAAATAAGGAAGCATTTTAAATGCACCACGCAAAAAGCTCGGGATTTCACGTTATGTGTCTGCACTCTTCCCGGAGCAAAGCAAAACAGTTCGCGTTCAGTGCCAGACTTGGAGGGAGAGGGAGAAGAGAGAGGGAGGGGGAGAAAGGGAGGGGGAGAAAAAGAGAGAAGAGAGGGAGGGGGAGAGAAAGAAAGAGGGTGGGGAAGGCTGAAGGAGAGAGAAGAAGAGAGGAAATGAGAGAGGGATAGAGGGAGAGGAGAGGGGAGGTGAGCGAGGAGGGAGGAGGAGAGAGAAAAAGAGAAGAAAGGGGGGGGGAGCCAGAGGAAAGGAGAGAGAGGAGGCAGCCCCCCTCCCACGTTCCCACCCCCACATATTCAGGCACCTCCTGAGTAACTGATCAGAGCAAAGAACTCATCACCCACGTTCAGAAACCTGGTGTGGGGACTAAGTCCCCATGCACACACACTCTCGGGATCTATTTATAGACAGACCCTAATAATATGCATTGCGTTCTGAACGTAAATGTGTGTGTGCACGGATTACATACAGTTCCTTTGACAGGTATGATTTCTTTCTTTCTTTCTTTCTTTTTTTTTTTGGCACTGCAGTGCGTCTGATTGTATGTTTGGATTTTCTTCTTTCTTTTTTTGCATCAGGAAAACATGCATCAATTTTGAAAGTGTTGTGGGGGGGAATGGTGGGGGTCTCAATGCTAATAAAACCCTGGCCTTTTCCCCCCCTGCAAAGCTGGGATATTTGCAGAGTTGGGGCTGTTTGAAAAGGCTCCAGCTCTGGCTCGGTGTAGCACGCCCAGTTCCAGCAGTGTGTGCTATTGACCTGCATTGACGTCAGTGCGTCATTAGGTCTCCCTTAGAAACACTGACTTTCAAAAATAGTATCAAATTAATTCAGTTGGAGCCTGGTGAAGAAAGGCTACTAGCTGGAATCAGCCATAAAACTCCAGAATTTTCAGCCCTAGATCTCTTCTTTTTCTAGGAGCCAAATAGAAATCAGATTGTATGGAAAATGCCATTGATGGGATTTTTTTTCCCTTAAGAAAAGGGACCAAATTAGATTGCAAAACCCAGAACTGCTTTTTTTTTTTTCTTTCCCCTCTTTTTTTCTGATCTAAAAATAACCCCTTGCTTGAGCTGACTGCGGTATCTTTTGTGTTGCAGCTCTCTGTTTTTAGCAGTGTGGTCCCAGGGAAGGGTGGAACTCAAGTACAGATATTGATCTATTGTTATTTGCAAAGCCAGGAATTAATTTTAATAAAACAGGTGTGCCTTATGGTGGCAGTGGGTAAAAGAGAAGAGGGGGCACCATGGGAGAGATTTATGCCATTCACACTTTCTTGCTTCATTTTTTCCAATTCATCTTTTTTAAGATATAATTCCCACCCCACGTGTCTCACGTGGCCTCTGACCAGCACATGCAACCCCCATTCATACAAGCACAAAGCACCAGCGCATTCACACTTAGCAGAGACGGTACATTCATAAGCAAAGGCTCCGGGATGTTCCTTCCTCTCATGGCCTCTTGGCAGAAAAGACACAGCAGCCCACCAAAACACGATTACATTTAATCTGGGGGATTTCAGTATGCAACCTGATAATTAGATTGTATTATTAAATTCTGCACTTATTAAAAATCTACTTTTTATGGGGAGAAACAGCACCCTTCACTGAGCTAACGATATAGTTTTAACCCATCTCTTTACAACCATACATTTTTATACATACCTATGAATTACATACGTGAATATAAAGGGTGCCTCCCCAATGGAAGTGAGGTGGGTGATAATACAGAGCGACTCTCAAAGCTGGCGGGGAGAGTGGTTATTAGATTTTTCTGTTCTCAGAGGAGGCGGTTTACCATAGTTTTGTAGAGCCTTCATTCCCCATGTTTCTTACTCCCCAACCCTCTCTCTCTGACCCACTCTCCTCCAATGGGCTGCACTTGGGCCTCCCAACGATAAAAGAATTTGGTTTCTCTGACCCATTCAGTCTTTGGCCTCTGCTGAGACTGTTAATGAGGGGACTAATTAGCGCCATTGTGTACAAGGGCCCTCTTAGGAGGCCACTTGGATGACAAGGGATGTGGGGGGCCTTGGGTGGAGGAGAAGGAGAGCCCGAGATATATTTAAATCATTTGACCTAAAATTAAGTGGGCCTTAAATTTTTTTTGGTACGCTCACAATGTCAGGTTGCCATTTCGTAATTACCCAATCATCTGTGCTTATCACGATTTCCTACAAGAATGAGGACCTTTCTTTCAACCCCTGAAATCTAGTTGAGAGAGAAGGGGGTAACATGTTGTGGACCTCAAAGTTTTCAGACAAGGACAGAATATGCATAATTCTACCATGCTGGGCTAGTAGGTCAGGGAAGCGGAGGTCAGAGGAAAATCATACCCCAACTATTACTCATCTGCCCCTTGCCCAGCCACAAGGAAGAGCACTGAGGGCAAGTCAGGTGGCTGTGGGCTAGAGTTTATCTAAGGACAATTTCTGGTGTTTGGAGGAACCTTCAACTAATAACAGACTGACCACGTGGTTCCCCTTGTCTTTCCCTGCCTTTCATTCCCGAGGGTTCAGGGAAGATGAGGCAATTGCCTATGGTTCATGCTGCCACAGCAGCCACAGCAAAAGGGAGGTGCTCTGAGCAAATCGACTGCTCCCCTGCTCCCCCAACACAGCACTTAGACTGTGGTCTAGACACTGATTGGTGGATGCTTCCAGACCCTCAAACACCTGCAAACCACTACCCCAGCTTGCAAGGGCTCCCATATACACTTCATCTCAAATGCATTCATTCACAGAAACATACATACAGTCATTCATGCACCTGCACACAACCCCATTCATTCATATTTTAGCCACAACTGCAGCCATGCATTTGCCTGCAAAGGCTGGGCAAGTATACACAGCAAGAACACGCCTTTACAAGGCTGCATTCTACCCCTCCCCTCCTACACACACACACACACACACACACACACACACACACACACACACACACAGAGTTTGCTTGCTGCTTCTTTCCCCGGAGGGGGGGGGGTTCAACTCTGAAGCGTGCAAAATCCTGGCAGGAATGAATTTCTGCCATTCAGATAGTGGAATCCCCAGCCTGTCTGAAGACCCACTGACCTCGTCCATGATTCAATCATGGATGAGGTGCCCAAGTGCTGGCAGAATGGCAAATGCCTAGGTGGATGAGGGGGGCCAGTTCTTTTTCTGGCCCAATTTTCCTCCCTTGGCAGCCCAGAGAATAAAAAGAGGGCCAAGGGAGGGGCTTGCCGTGTGTCCCAAGACTGCACAGTGCCCCAGTTGGCTGGTTCAGATCTTGTCCTTTGGGGAGAGGTAAGCACTGTGGAGAGCTGTCAGTATTGCCAGAGCCAAGATTTGGCATTTCCAGGCCTTGGAGATTCCTGTTGGTCTGCACACCAAGAATGGGGAGCTGGGGATACTCATAGGCCCCTCCTGAACTACTCTGCACTCTCTCCACTCTGTTCTGTGCCCTGCCCCGGGGGTTGACCTCTATGGACTACATTAACAGACTCTTGATCTCTGGTTCAGCCAATGGGGGTCCCTAGCAGGGAAACTGAGGACAGGAAGGGAACATATTAGGGTATTTAGTCCCTTATCTCCCTCCCTTTCAAACAATGGGCTGCCTGTGGCTATGTCCCATTACCAAAAGCCACAGCTACAATTACAGCTCTAAGGTGTGTGTGTGTGTGTGTGTGTGTGTGTGTGTGTGTGTGTGTGTGTACATGGATGCATCTAGACCAGCAATTCTCAAACTTTCTATGTGTGTGGAACTCGTCAGCAGCACAGTAGTTCCCAAATCCACCTGCCTCACTGGCTCCTACTTGGTTACCTAAAACAGTTTCCCATCAGAATGCTGTGTAAATTGTGTTTATGTGCATAAAACAAGGTGAGCTTTTTCAGTGACCTGGACAAAATTAAAGACTAGATGTTGCTGGAGATACTGCAGAGTAGTGTTTAAGGAGAACCCCGAAGTGGACCATCAGGTTAGCTGTGCACCAGCTTTGTGATCATGGCCAAGATACCTAATTTCTCTAAGCCTCAGTTAACCCCTCTGTAAAATGGAAATAAAATAGCACCCTACTCTTGGAGTTGTTACAAGGACTGTATGAAATAATCTATGTGAAAATGTATAATATAGTGCCTGGTTTAATGCACAGTAAATGTCAGCTATTTACTAAGAGAATAAGCATGCAGTCTATAAATAGTCATCTGTGGGGCATCTAGAACTTTCAAAGTTTTTGAACCAGGGCCAACACTAAGATATTCATTTTGTACCATGACCTGAAGACAGACAGACAGACAGACACACACACACACATGCACACACAACCTGAAAGACAATACTGGCCATACAACTTGCAATACATTTTGCTATTTCCTTTGTTCTATTTCATTAAAAAAAAAAAAAGTGCAGGTCACAACCAATTAAGGGGGAAACTGATCTAGTGGACCTTCCAGGGATCTATGTAATGAAAACAGCCTTGAAAGTGACAGGATAGATAAAGACCATTTTCTGCTATCTTCTAAACAGGTGTAGTCACATTAATGGGGAAAAATCAGTTGGAGATACTCTGTATGGAATGTGAAATTCACTCAAAGAGCATTTGAATGGTCTTATGTGTAAGAAACTAGGAGACAGGGAAGGGGATCCAAATGTATAAAACATGGTGCTGGCTCTCAAGGAGCTTCTGGTTGAGTAACAGAGTTAAGATTAATTCATTTAACAAGCTGAGCACTTACTATATGTGAGATGAGAAAGCTTTGCTCGACATCAGTGAACAAGGCAGAAATTCCTGACTTCATGAGGCTTACCTTCTCATGACAGTGACAGGCAATGAACAAATAAATAACCAACTAAATACAATAAGGCTCAGATAGTGGAAATGGGTTTTAAGAAAAAGCAAGGAAATAGGAGAGGGACTGGTAGGAAAACCAATCCTAGATAAGGTAGTCAGGGAATACTTCTCTAAGGAGGTATCTGGCCAGAGACATGAAGTGTGGGAGTGAGCCCTGTAATTTCTAAGAGAGACACACTCTGTTAAGAGAGCCAACAAGGGTAAAGGCTCTGAGGCAGAAATGAAATGTTCCAGAAACAGGAAGAAAGCCAGGGTGGCTAGATCTTAGCACTGGAGAGGCAGATGGGGCCAGATGACACAGGGTCCTAAATGTCAAGATAAATCTTGCATTACATCTGAATGTGATGGAAAACCTTTTGAAGGGTTTTGAGGAGAGTGACATGATCTGATCTATGTTTTAAAAGGATCACTCTTGCTGCTATGTGCAGAACTGACTGGAAAGGGCAAGAGGGAAGCCATGGGACTGGTCAGGAGCCTAACTCAGCCGTCCAGGCAAGAGAGGACAGTAGCTAGGACGAGGCTGACAGTGATGGAGACAGCAAGAAGTGGCTGGATTAGCGGTACCTACTTTGAAAGCTGATGCCTCTACATGACTGTAATACAACATAGAACGCGAGGTGCCAAGATAGAGTACACGAGGTTGTGGGAACTCAGATGAAAATTACATCTGGCTGTCGAATGAGCTGGCACTTGAGCTGTGTCTTCAAGGATGAGTGGGCAGAAATGGTGAGGGAGGAGAGGACATTCCAAAGAAAGAGAAAGCTTACGAGTGAAGGCACCAAAGAGGGAAAACAGAAGGCAGAATTACCAGGAGTAACTCTGTGGATTATGGTAGGCATGAAAATGTAGATAGGAGGCAGGGCTGACCAGGTAGGTTCGGGACAAATCATAAAGGGCCTGGGTTGCCATTACAGAGTTTGGGCAATGGAGAGTCACTGCCCCTTCCTAAGTAGGGCTTTATATGATCCGAGCTGAAATTTAGAGAATATTGTGCAACCAGAGGACTGCAGGGGAACCTAGAAGCTTCTGCTTTGTGTCTTGGTAGATTGATTTACTAAGGAGATCTTTGACCTCCTCTAATCCTTTTATTCCAGCCAAAAAGCCTTCTTCATGATCAGTGGGGTGGCCACAACCCACCCTTTGCCTCTGCCTTTGTTTATGTAATTCTCGGCACCTAGAGTGTCTTCCCTGATTCCTGTTCATTTACTCAAATCCTCCAGTTCTTCTCTGGCGTCTTGGCCTCTACTGCTCTCTCCCTTCTACCAAAGCACTTGTCTACACCACTCATGCTGGTTCTTAACCTCATATACCCACTTGCATTTCCTTAAGTATGTATTTCAAGAATGTAGGACTTCTCCTATGAGATATAAATTCCTTTTGGCCAAGGACCTTACCTGGCACTCCCTTTGTTCTCTCCACAGTGTCTGGCGCTCAATAACTATTTAAATATATTGACCACCCTCATACCTAATAAAGTGAGTGTTAAGAGCCAAGGGTACAGATGCACTTGTCCATATACACTGATATCTAGACATATAGCCCAAGGGGACCCATCTCCCTGCTCCAATCATCCTCTCATTTTCTCACCACCCCAGAAATGAACCCACTAAGATCTGGACACACTTAGGTCTTGCCTTCCATAGAACAACTGTCCTGGGGAATTACCCTTGCTCTAGGGAATATACGGCATGTTCTAGAAAACACCCATGCCCATGATTTCCCACAGGAAGACGGGAGGGGCCTGAGTCAGCTTTAGAGCCGTCCCCTCTCCACCTCACACCCCTGCCCCTCCACCAGCGCTTAGTTCTGGGTGGACCGGTGGCTGTCCTGTCTCTTCCCTCCCAGGCTCTGTGCCACACCTTAGATGGCTTTTCATGGAGCCGGTTTACTTACCTTAGGGGCTTCCTCTCCGTAGTGTTTTTCCCCTGGCAGTGCCCTTCCCCATTCCACCAGCCATTGGAAATAGCAACCAGTGAGACACAAGTTTCAAGACAGCAACAGGGCCGTGTGAACTCTCTCAGCACCTGACACCTTGCAGGAACACGGGTCACTTAAGGACACACTGCAAAGGCCCAGATGATGGGTTTCCTTCTCTGTTGCTGTGGACACTCAAATTGGTGTTTGGCCTGTCCTTGGCCTCCATTGCTCACTGGCTCTTCCCAGATGCTCCATCTGCCATTTCCCGGAGAGGGGTTTGGGGGGCCGGGGTTGTCAGCGAGGTCACTGACCCAGTAAGGATGAAGATGTCAGATTCTTGGTCATGAGTTGAACTTGGTGCTTGGCCCAGGCTCCAATAAGCCAGGGGACCTGACCCAACCGAGCTCAGAGTCTGGTGGTGGAGACCAGTCCATGGCGCTGGCGCAGTAATGGAGATTAAAGAGGTCTGTGGGGATCCCCTCATTTCAAAACCCTTTCTCCCTGCCTCCCCAGCAAGCCAAGCTTAGGTTTAAATCTAGAGCTGGCTCTTCACTTGGGGAAGAGTCCTCCCTGAAACTCGGGTGGGTGAGGGGGTGCGTAGGGAAGGCAGACCTCCTTTCACCGAGTTCCGTCTCCCTCCCCCAAACCCAGGCCACCACCAGNGCCGCCCCGCCCTGCGCCGCCACCCCCGCGCCGCTGCGCGCGCCGCCTCCGCCCAGAGAGCTCCCGCGCGGGGGCGGGCCGCGGAGTCGGGGGAGCTGGAGCGGGCGAGGAGGAGGAAGGGGGGAGGCGTGCAGGCTGGAGGAGCGGGCCCTCCGCCCCAGGAAGCGGGCCCTCCGCCCCAGGAAGCGCCCTCCTCCACTCCCTCCTGAGGCTCTCCCGGACGCTCCGGGTTTTTTGTAGATGTGGGGCGCGGGGAAGTCGGGCTGCGGGATAGAGCTGCTGCGGGCTGGAGGAGGCGAGGGGTGCAGTCGGGTGCGAGAACCCCCCCTTCCCCCATCCACCCACGCGCCCTCCCGGCGCTGATGATGTCCTGCCCGCTCCGCTGCTCTGGCTCCGCTCGTGACTCTGCTTCGTGCTGGCAGAATTCCGCAGCGTGCACTGGGGGCGGGGGCGGCGGGCGGGGGGGTGTCTCCTAGCGTTGCCCCTTGAGCATTCCCACCCACGGGCCTGCCAAGCCCCCCACTACTTGCCCACACCCCCACAGACGGTGGCTTCACACATCAGGCCATTCCCAGGCTCAGCCCATGTGTCCCCATCCACTCTACTGGACTGTCTTTTGTCTCCCTCCTGCACCTGGTTCCCCCCCCACCACCAAGGGGAAAGAAGGCACCCATCTCTTTTCTGGGCTCCCATACCCCCACCTCCGGTATCCACATGGGTGCTGGCAGCGAAGGGAAGTGGGGCAACACACAGACTGTCCATGTAGCCCCTTCAATGTACATGCTCCTGGAACAGAGCAGTGGAAAAACAAACAGGAACTCTGTAGGAGGAGATGGAACCAAAACACCAGCTCGTTTCCACCTTCCACGTGTTGATCACTGAGCACGTGTGTCCGCCCCCGGGGTAAATATTGTGGTTTGGTTCCGCTCAGCACCCAGAAGACGCACTCGCTGCCCCTGGTAACTGGGCAGCAAGGCCTTGCCCAGGGCGCGGTCTTCTGGGATGCAGTGCTTCTGACGCAGGGTCCGAGATAAGGCGGTGTGTTGGACACACAGAGAGGGGTAGGGTGAGAAAATAAATATTATGAAAAGCAAGTCGTACTCAGTAAATCAGAGTTGGTGCCCTCCAGTTGGCAGCATCCTGCACTGGAGGATATGGACTCCTCTTTGGAGGGAGGACTGTGTGAGAACTATGTTGCCCCTCTTCTAGCTAGAGGTTGATTCAGGATGCAGCCCTGGGAGACAAAAGAGATCGTCTCTTTCAAGCAGCAGTTGCATGGGCCGAGGGAGGCAATGGGGCTGGGCTTCTGATCTGGGCATTGAGAATTCCAGGTTCCAGGGATAGTGATTATCTAAGAGCTTGACCTGGATAGCCTCTTTTAAAATGCTTTGCAGAGGAGCTCGAACAAATGCCCCAAAAGAAGTCTAAGCAGATGGCTCAATTTTCTCTGGTCCTCCTGTGCCATAGGCTACTGGATGTTTGAATCTGATTACCTTTAGCATTGGAAATTAGAGGCCATCCTTTAGGAACCGGTTAACACTCCAGGCCCTATTCTCAGATTTCCTGTTACTCTGGATAGCAGAGCAACTTATTCTTTGATTTAATTTTACCACCTGTCATCTGCTGGAAGGTGGGGATTTATGTGCAAAGGGCCTCAGGAGAGGGCTTCACTGCTTGGGGAGGAAAGGATAGTGACCAGCTTTCAGATCCTTTGACCATTTATTTGTTCATTCATGATTTTTGAGGGCTCACTGTGTTCTATGTGTAGGGGAAGAAAAATTTTTCTCTTACTCTTTAAGTTTCTTCTATCTGGTCTAAGAATCAAATGGACACAAGACATGAACAGGAGAAAATCAAATTTAATTTTGTACATATAAAGAATCCACACAGACATGAGATTCCAAAGACAGGCAAAATGGGGTGTATATGTCATCTTGAACTAAGAAGTGGGTAGGGGTTTGGGACATCAAAGGGAAGGAATGTAACTCACAGGAAAATTAAAAAGAGTAAATGTTTGGTAAGCAAATGGTTGCTGGACCTTTCAGAAACAAATAGACAAGACTTTGATCAAACAGACCTTGCTAGTTTCTTCCCTGTCTACCATTCCTAGTTCATATTATAATATAGTTATCTATAGTGATAGCTCTCTTCTTAGAGCAGGTCCTCTGCCTGAATTCTTTTAGGCAGTAGGAGTAAGGTCAAAGTTTCTTCCTGAGTCTTTTAGGCCTTATTGTTTTCAGCTGGAAATAATCTGCATGCCAAAGTGCCACATTTTGAGGCAGCATGCCCTTTACCCGTACACATGCCTTGTGCAAAGCATGGGGGAAACCTAGTTAAAATGACATGAGCTCTAATGGTGGGGAGTCCACTGGAAAGATAGTGAATGATTATACCACAGTGAGGTCACTGATACAACTGGATTGCTCATGAGATGCACTTAGGGCAGAAGCTGCTGAAATCTGCCCTGGGGAATATATCAGTCAGCTTGAGGTACTTATGCTGCAGTAACCAGTGACTGCAACATTGCAAGTAGCTTCAAACAATCAAGGTTCACCAGAGGTCTCCTGTAGTTCTGCTTCATGCTTTCTTCATTCTGGAACCAAAAGTAAAGTCCAGTCCCTGTGTGGGACTGGCTGATCTCAATGGCAGAAGGGAAATAGATATGGCAGAGCCAAGTAATGGCGTCTGCTCCAAAGTGTCATATCCCCACTCACACTTCATTGGCCAAAGCAAGTCATGTGATTAAGTTGGCACTACATGGACAAGAAATATAATCTTTCCACACGGTGAGGCCAATGGCGAGGGGCAGTGAATATATTGAACAATTATACAACCCTCCACAGCCTCCCAATCACGTTAGACTGATTGCAAAACCACATTAGAACTGGGGCAGGTAAGGGGCGCCTGGGTGGCACAGCGGTTAAGCGTCTGCCTTCGGCTCAGGGCGTGATCCCGGCGTTATGGGATCAAGCCCCACATCAGGCTCCTCCGCTATGCGCCTGCTTCTTCCTCTCCCACTCCCCCTGTGTTCCCTCTCTCGCTGGCTGTCTCTTATCTCTGTCGAATAAATAAATAAAATCTAAAAAAAAGAAAAAAAGAAAAAAAAAAGAAGAAGAACTGGGGCAGGTGAGCAGACAAGGTAGGAGAAGATATTCTGCCACCACATGGCCACAGTCTTAGAATTATAAAACTGCCTGGTGCATTCAGGACAAGCAGGTCCCCTCACATTCAGCAACCTTTCCTCCTACATCTGCATAGTGTAGGGCAGTATTCTTCATCTACCCTCCCTTCCTTTGTGTGAATCTCTTTTTAGGGGCTTGCCCCCAGCCCTGTTTCAAGGATTGTTACTGGAGAAAGTGGCTGATTGATTGTTGTATGTCTTCCCAGAAAAAAAAAAAATGGACCCAAATTACCCCCAAAAGACTCTTGTCTTCCATAAATACTGGAAAACAGACAAAAAGATCAGCAGATTGCCATGTGGTTCTTGACACCTTAGAGACTGGACAGTGGTGGGTCTGGATGTTTATACATGGGGGCTGGGAGCTACCAGAATGACCACTACAGATGTCAGGTCTTCTAAGATTCCAGCCTGTGTTCATGGGACACAGTTTCAGGGGATGTCTCTAGATGGTTCTGATAGCCACCTGGATCTCAGCAACCCAGCCTCTCTCCTGGTGAGGTTGGTCAATAAAGGCCTCATTCCCACCTTTGTCTAGCACTTTCTATCCTGTTTTAGGTGTTAAAAGAGGACACCTATTTTTATTTTGGGACACCCCAAGATGCCTAGGTGTTGGTGTCAAACATCCCCTCAAATGCTGTTAAGCAAGAGTAAATATGTTAAGCAGGAGTAAAAATCCTGTTGTAGATTTCTGAACTGTTAATTAAACCTTGTATAATAGTTAGACCCTGACTCAGAACTGCCATGCTATTAGCTCCACCTATATATTCCTTTGGCCAAAACAAGTCACCAGGCCAAGTCCAACACCAGTGGGGCAGAGAAATATACTGAAAACAAACAAACAAACAAACAAACAAACAAACAAACCAGTTTTTCTCAGTGTTGCAGAAAGAGAGATTAGCAATGGGATTAGGGCTACTCGAAATTTCCAAAATTCCATCTGTATGGCCTTATTCACTACCGTCCCATGTTCATGTGAACATGCATGAAAAGGTTCTGCTGAGAAAATCATGTATCAAGTGCTTTCCTCCTCTGTAACTTCCCTTTGGCCTGGTCCCAGGCTTCAGGATTCCTCCAGATTTTTCTACAACTATCTGTGATTCATTTTACCTGTTTTTGAGACTGTGAGGGCTGATTCAAGAGCTATAGTTGGTGTGTATCCACAACAGGTGAGTGCCTACCTGTCTGGAATGTTGCAGAAGGCATTCTTGCTGTATGTGGAAGATTGGATAAAAAGAGATTCTTTCTTGAACACTTTCCCATTCTAAAATATTCAGATTTTGGGTATCCTATGTTAATTTCTGACCTACGTAGTTGATTTTTGGACACAGGATTTGATCTGTGACTCTTTCATCTCCTTGTTTCCTGTGTCCTCAATTTGGGATCCATCAGGGCACGGGGTGGAAACCATGAGGAATAGAAATTGCAAGAATGTAAGTTTCTCAGCATCCACATTTCTTTATAACACTTCACTCTGCCTCTGGACAGTTTCAGGTGGAAGAACGGTTCTAGAAATATTAGTCTCCCCCATCCTTTCTTTTAAAAATATACATTTATCTAAGAAAGAAAGCACAACTTTATATTCTGTATTCCAGGGTCTCAAAGT
The DNA here is from genome assembly GCF_002007445.2 of Ailuropoda melanoleuca. Taxonomy (NCBI): domain Eukaryota; kingdom Metazoa; phylum Chordata; class Mammalia; order Carnivora; family Ursidae; genus Ailuropoda; species Ailuropoda melanoleuca. Next base: position 72,154,553 of record NC_048233.1, on the reverse strand, counting down.
GCTCAACACCAGGAAGTTCTGCTTAGTTTCTAACTTTATTTTCCATGGTTAAAGGCCATCCTTTCTCCTTTCTCACCTTTCACATCTTTGAATATTGTGAAGTACATCTGTAATCTTGGTTTTATGGAGACCTGTTTGTTTTGTGGTTCCAGAGAAAGAACTGGTGTTGTTTTCTTCAAATTCACATCAGGGGCACCTGGGTGGCACAGCAGTTAAGCGTCTGCCTTTTGGATTTCGGGATTTGGCTCTTTCTTTTGAATATTTAAAACATTTAGCGGGAGAAAAAAATTCTTCCCAGTGAAAGGATGGGAAGCCCAGCAGGACGGGGTGGGAGGTGGGGGGTGGGGAGGGGCCATCGGGAGTCCTGGTTCAGAGGAAAGGCATTCCACTGAACCACAAAGACCTCCACCTGGGCAGAGGGGCTCCCGATGAGCACAGCTGTGATTAACAGGGACCACCACCCCGTCCCATGGGCGCTCCTTCCAGACAGTCTGAGCCTCTGCCGGGCTGGGAGGCAAGGTGATCCCAGGGTTCAGTCGGGCATCGGTATTCTTCCTCCTCTGCTGACCCGGTGGGGAAGGGCATGGGGGAGAAGGGTACGATCTCCCTGAATGTGAGGGAAGAGAAAATGGAGATCAGGTTCCAGAAATGAGGGAAGAAGTGGCATGGGTTGCCCAATGATACTTTAGAGCTTCTTAGACCTGGGAGCTTATAAGACATTAACAGGAGGAAATGTTAAAACTTGGGTAGGGAGGGCATACTGAGCCTAGGGCCATATGGATCAGAATTTTCTGAAGCCAGCAGGCTTCACGTCAGAGCTATTGGTCTGAGGCAAAGGTGCTGAGCACCAGGATCAGGTGAGAGAAAGGTGAGGTGGCCTGGGTGTGGTACCCCAGAGCCAGAAATCGAGGCAGAGATGAGGAGACAGAGCTATTAAACAGAGACAGAGCTGGAAGGGGTGCATGAAGGTATTAGCTGGGGGGACCTGCTTCCCAGAACAAGAGTTGTGTTGGCCCACATGCTTGCGATGGAAGCATCCAGTCAGCTTGCAGACTTTGGGGCCCTAGAGAGATGACTAGGGAAGGGGTAATAGCTACTTCCCAACGGAACCTTGTAGCTTGGAAGCCCTGGGAAGTTGCAGGAACTGCAAGGGGGTGAGGAGGGGACTGGAGAGGCAAGACCAAATAACATCTGCATCTCTCTTGCTCGTCTGTGTAGTAGCGCCCACAGGGAATCAAGCCACGGGAAGTGGCGAGCGACTGTCAAAAGTCAGAACTGGGTTTCCTGAACCAAGACTCACATGATGAAAATGGGCTTTCTGGGGCACCTGGGTGGCGCAGTCCTTAAGTGTCTGCCTTCGGCTCAGGGCGTGATCCCGGCGTTATGGGATCAAGCCCCACATCAGGCCCCTCCGCTATGAGCCTGCTTCTTCCTCTCCCACTCCCCCTGCTTGTGTTCCCTCTCGCTGGCTATCTATCTCTGTCAAATAAATAAATAAAATCTTAAAAAAAAAGAAAATGGACTTTCTATCAAGGACAGGGCACATCTGAATGCGATCATGACCATTGTGCCGGGTGGGAAGATTCACCACCGAATCATCATAACTCAAAACCGAAATTTGAGAGAAAGAGGGAGGGAAAATATCCATGTGTAGTGAAAACTGGAAATTGTGGAGAACAAGCCTGGCATCAGTGAAAAATAGAAAAGCAAAGAAGTTCTCAGTGAAGTAATGATGTTTCGTGGTCTCAGAGTGGGCTTCTGTTTGGTTCAGTGAACCTCAAGTCAACCAGGAGGAGTGTGTCAATTATACTTTAGTACTTCAATTTAAAAGAAAAAGGAGTCAATTGCAGGAGACTGGAAGGTGGGAGGACAGTCAAGGTGAGATACTTATTCTGTGGTTCCATGCACTGGCTGCATCCCTCTCTGAGGACCACTGCCCTTGTCAGGTGGCAATCTGTTACAGCAACTCTCTTCAGTTTCCGGCATCTACCCCTCCCTTTGCCCTTTCAGAACTTGGAATGGTAACAGATACCCACTGTTGCTAGCTCCATTCTCTGCTGGTTTCCCTTAACTCTGCCCACAATATTTAACCAGCCTCTTTCTTAAACTTTCAGTGACCCCATCAGAGAGTGCCAGCCACTTCCTACTGGGACCCTGACCAATACAATAATCTAACAAATGACATCAAGCTGAAATTGTAAGCTGAAGTTATTATACGCTCAAAGCCATCACCAAGACTCTATCGGATGAAGTTTATAACATGAATTCTATGATGATAAGGATGCCCTTTGTTCAAATAAATTGGACTTGTTGCAATGGGTCAAGGAGTAGGACTCAGTTCATGCATTTATTTAAAGAAATCTTTGTTGAGTAGCTCCTGTTTGCCATTCATTACGTTAGGAATTGGGGAGTCAGTGGTGGGCAAATGTCCAGCTCTCATAGTGTTTTCAGTGTAGTGGGGGAGAAAGACATTAATCACATAGCCACAAATATAAATATAAATATATAGATAGAAACTCCCTTAGCAAGATAACTCCAAGTCTCTTTGAGGGGATTGAATAGGAGGCTAATATGGAGTAACCTCCTTTGTGGAAGTGACAGTAAGCTTCACCAGGCACAGGCCAAGAAAGGGAGAGAAAAGCAGTGTAAGCAGAAGGAAGAGCACGTTCAAAGATTCTGAGGCTGGAAGAGTCTTACGGATGTTCAGTAAATCTAGGAAAGCCCTTTACGGCAAGATGAAATTGGCTTTAAGTGCAATGGGGAGGCTTTAGGGAGTTTTGAGCAAGAGAACAGCATGATTTGATGTCATAAAAGCTTGGTGGTAGTTCCGTGGGGAGCACAGGTGGGGATGAAAGGAGAATGAAGTGATGTTGCTGTGGGAAGTCCTGAGCACTGATTGGGCTAACAGTGTTGTGAGGCTTTCCTTGTCTAGGGAATTCTGTATCTAGCAAGGGGGCAAGAGGCCAACTGGGCTCATGGGCATAACCATCGGGGGCCTTGTTCTGTCATAAACATTGCTGCAGATAACATTCTTGACCTTATTTTCTCTTTCAGAAAGATGAGAAGGCAATGAGGGGAGCTCTCACTTGGGACCTAATTTTGACCTGCAAGGAAGAACCTGTTGGTAAGGTGGAAGTGTCTGGAGGAACACGGGAAGTTTTTGAGAGAAAGAGACATGTGATTTCATGGTGTGTGTGTGTGTGTGTGTGTGTGAGAGAGAGAGAGAGAGAGAGAGAGACAGACAGACAGACAGAGACAGAAACAGAGATACAAAGAGACAGTGACGGAGACAAAGATATGCTAGAAAAGCAAACCTTACAGACTTCAGAAAGAAAACAGATTATGGCTAGAGAGTCAAAGAAAGAAAGTCTTAAGAGGTACAGGAAACACTATCATATTAGTTTGCTGGGCTTGCCATAATCAAGTACCACAGACCGGTGGCTTAAACAACGGAAGTTTATCGTCTCAGAGTTGCGGAGGTCGGAAGTCCAAAATCAAGGGGTCGGCAGTGTTGGTTCCTTCAGAGGGTTGTGAGGGAGAATCTGTCCCAGGCCTCCCTGCTTGGCTTGTGGATGGCCATCTTTTTCCTGTGTCTCTTCACACTGTCTCCTATTCACATCTGTCTCTGGGTCCAAATTTTCCCTTTTTATAAGGATACCAGTCCTATTGGATTAGGGCCCACCCTGATGACCTCTTTTCAACCTATTTTTGTAAAGACCCTCTCTCCAAATAAGGTCACATTCAGAAGTAGTAAGTTTGGGGCACCTGGGTGGCTCAGTCGGTTAAGCATCTGCTTTTGGCTCAGGTCATGATCTCAGGATCCGGGGATCGAGCCCCACATGGGGCTTCCTACTCAGCAGAGAGTCTGCTTCTCCCTTTCTCTCTGATTCTCCTCCTCTCTTGTCCCCCCCCAAAAAAAAATTTAAAAAAAAAGTAGTAAGTTTTAGAATTCCAATATATCTGTTTTTAGGAGGCATAATTCAATCCATAATAATTACCCAATAAAATTCAAGCAGAACTTAAGCTAATTCATCTATCAAAGATGCTTTAGGAGCTTATTCTGTACCAGGTACACTGCTAAGTAAACTTTTGGCCCCAAAGGAACACTTGGTTTTGTAGTAGGATACTGGCATACAAAAGGATATCAGACAGGTTAGCAAATGCTATGATAAATATATTTACCTCTGTGATACACTGATACACAATACAGTTTAATGTAAAATTAGAGGTAAGCACAGGGTATACAAAGCAAAGTATACAAAGGATGGTCAGCTCTGCTCAAGGCGGTCAGGAAAAGCTTCTTGGAGGAGGTACTATGAGCTGAGTCACCAAGGATGACAAAGGCATGGCCCCGAGGAAGTGAAAGGGAGTTCCACACAGAGGGAAATTCATAGAGTGAGTGAATGCAGCATGCTCCAGGGTCAGTGGAGGAAGATGAGGTTAGAGAAACCAGATAATGAAGGGTCTTAGACCTAGGATAAAGAATGTGAACTTCATCCTGAAAACTGTGCCAAGTGTGTGTGTATGTGTGTGGGCACCATCTAGGGGATTTAAGGAAGGGAGCGATATGATTAGACTTGGCTTTTGTGTGGAGAATGGATTGAGGCAGTTGTGAAGGAGTCAGGAAGACTAGTGAATGGACAGAAGCAGAAATGAGAGAGTGACAGCAAGAGCAAGCGAGAATGAAAGAGAGAAACAGATTGCAGAAGGCTGGACCAGGGCAGTAGAGATGGAGAGGGGAGAAACCATCATATAGAGTACTAGGGGTGGAATTCAAATCTGTTAGTGACAACTTATTATGAGGTACAAGGGAGTAGGGAATTTAGGATGACTCCCAGATATCTGGTTTGAAAGCGTGAATGGACTATGGTGCCATTCATAGGACAGGGACTTTAGGAGGAAGAATGGCTATTGGAGATTAGATTGAGATGTCTATGAGAGAATCAGGTAGAAATATGGAATAAAAAGTTATTGTACATACAATCTGGAGGTCAGGGGAGAGTTTGTGTTCAAGATATATTCGAATTGTCAGTAGTTGAAGTCACGCACTTGGATGAAGTTACCTAGTATGCACTCTTAGAGTGGAAAAAAATATAGGGCTCACAAAAACATGAGGAAAAGAGCATTCCGCATATGCATAGAATGAGGAGTCTCCAAAGGAGATGGTGAAAGACCAACCAGATGATCCTGGAGAAAGGTGCAGGGAATGTGTTGTCACAATAGCATAGGGGACAGAGTTAACATTGGCACATGCCCCTGGGAGATCAGGTTAGAAAAAGAATGAAAAGGATCCAGTGGATTAGGCTATTAGGTGGCCATTGGTTACTTCACTGAGGTCAGTTTCAGTAAAGTGAGTACAGTAGAGGCTAAGTTGCTTGGACAGAGGAGTGAACAAAAGGGGAAAGAGTGGGGATGAATAGTATAGATGATTCTCTTAGAAAGCTTGGCAGTGAAGGGAAAGAGACCTTAGCTAGAGGGGCACAGAGTAATGAGAGGGAGAAGTCAAAGATACAGTAGGGAAAGAGATTTTTGTAGATGAAAACTCTCTTGTAGAAGAGAGTTTTGACTAAACTAGATGAAAAAGATGGGATCCAGAGCAAAAGTGAATGGGTTATCCCTGTAGGAAAGATATCTTGGAGGTGGTGGTAGTGAATCCAGAAACCTTAGATGATTAGGCAGGAAGTACAGAAATTCCTCAATAATGTTGTCTATATTTTTTTCCCCTGAAATATAAAAGGTGCTTCATCTCTGGGGAATGAGATGGGAAGTGGTTAGATAGTAGAGATAAAAATTGATGAGGGGAAGAAAAACTTGCAAGGGGGCATATCAAAAAAGGGGGAGAATATCAGCCAGAGTTCAGCTGCAACTAACAAGATCCATTATAGGTATCTGAAGGAGAAAGAGATTTAATAATATGAATTGGGTGCTTATAAAATCGTTGGAAGGACTGGAAGGCCAAACTCTAATCTGAGACTCCAGGAATGAATCCAAGGCATCTCATCACTGACCTTCCAGAGGACTTGCCACCTCTAACACAGTCAAGAAATTGAGCAGTTTGGAAGCCACTGCTGCAACTGTTGAATTGAGAAATGTGCCCTTCAGCTGTGATGAAGGAATCAGGAAGTTGAGATACAACTTAGGATACAGGACCAAGGTTACAAATTCAAGATTCACAAAGTGTTTCTCATTGGCAGGACCTAAGTCACCATCTAAACTAGTGCAAGGGATTCTAGGAAGTTTTTGCTTTTTCATTCCCTGCAGTATAGGAATGCACACTTTTATTCCCACACTTTAAATTTTAATAAAACAACAATAGCCACAGCATCATGCTCCCACCTAATATAACCATCCCTTCATATAAACAACCCATCCATCCAACCATCCATCCATCCATCCATCCATCCATCCATCCATCCATCCTTTAGTTGAAATCAGATTTATGACTAATATACAACTGCAGATATTGACAAAGCTAATTAATAGTCACAGACTTTCATCTTTGAATAATAGATGATCGCCAAGAATCTCCATTTTAGTCTTGAATATAGAAACAGCCTAGCAGCTATTTACCTTGTTCATCTTTTAAGGCACTGAAGTTTACAACGTCCCTTCACATATACAACTTCCTTTGATTATCGCATAATTTGGTGAACTGGACATACAGAGGGCTGCTGTTTTCATTTTACAGCTGATGTAAAAGTCTCAGTTGGTACAGCATCATACAAATTTTCGTTGTATTTATATTAATTTCAAAGTACTCTAGTGTCCAAATGTATTTACAGTCCATCAAAGAGAAAGAAGTTGTGTATTACATTCAGTAATAATACTTGTGTGACGAACAATACAGGTTGTGGGTCAGTTCAGTCCCATTGGACAGTGTGCTAATCTGTTTAGAAGAGACTGGAAGCGATTACCTTAGCCTTGTTAATAATTTTCTTTTTTTCAGCTTTATTGAGGTACAGGTGACAAATAAGAATTGTATATATTGAAGGTGTTCAATTTGATGTTATGACATATGTATATATTACGAAATGATCACCATAATCAAGCTGATTAACATATCCATCACCTCACACAACTATAATTTTCTTCTTTCTTTTTTTGTGAGCATACTTCAGATCTGCTCTCTTAGTAGATTCCAAGTACGCAGTACAATATTGTTAAGTACAGTTACCATGGGGGAAATTTACACCTCCAAAACTTATTTATCCTGTATAATTGAAACTTTGTACCCTTGACCAACATCTTATATCCCCCTCCCCCCAGCTCTTGGAAACCACTGCTCTACTCTCTGCCTCTATGGTTTTGACTATTTTAGATTCCACATGTAATTGACATCATTTGTCTTGCTGTGTCTGCCTTATTTCTCTTAGCACGTTGCCCTCTAGGTTCATCCATAGTGTCACAGATGGGAGGATTTCCCTTTTTATTATGGCTGAATACCATTAATCCCTTGTCAGGCATTTAGGCTGTTTCCATCTCTCAGCTGTTGTGATTAATATGCTTTCATCTTGCATCTGTCCATTCATCCACCCACCCCTCTAACCATAGTAAGCATCAGAAGTTGGACTGATATGTACAGTAGACAGATCAGATCTAGATCAGCAGCTGCGACTGAAATCACAGTGTGGTTTCTGTTACATAATCTGCCATCATTCTCCAACTCCAAGATACGTCTGCTCCAGCCGAACAGGTAAGTTCCATGAGGCTAAGATGGGGATCACCAGTAGCTTTCTGGTAAACTAGCTCTCAGAGAAGAAGGAAAAGAAAAAAGAAAAGAAAAGAAAAGAAAAGAAAAGAAAAGAAAAGAAAGAAGGAAGGAGAGGAGAGGAGAGGAGAGGAGAGGAGAGGAAAGGAAATTTCGAAAGGAAAAAAGGCCTGATTTGTAGTGTTTGCCAGTTTCCGTGGTTTAAATAGTCCCAACATGGCCAATTTTAAGCTCCCAAAGTGACGTCACTGAAGATGAAGTTGAGAGGTAATGTTCACAACCATAACAATTCTTATGAATAAATGAGAATAACGTTAACACAGTCTCGCGGGTATGTACGAGCTGATTCCAGCATGCCACTGGGTCACCAACCTTGCATTTTTCAAGTCTTCTGTGGTGGCGCTGCTCTCTCTGATTCTCCTAGAAATGTCACAGTGGTTTTGATGTACTATTTTGTTAGAAGAGGGCTGGCAAGGGTTTTCACTTGGTCCTTCCTATCATGCCAGTCCTTACTCCATAGGTCAGGCAGGAGATTTTGCCTACTGCTGAGTATATATGTATTTTCCAGCTCTACGTTCAGGACCTTAAGAAACAACCACAGAATGGGTATGAATCTGTTGGACCCACTATGAAATAATCTGGGCCCAAACTCCATTTATTTTCTGACTTCCATTAATTCTCACTTAACCCATGACCTGGAATTAGAGTTAGCTCAGAGCCAGTAATAAGCCCTGAAAAGTCTGGGATTTCTCCTTTCCCAGTGCACACTCACTCCCTTAAGACCATGGAATAATCAGGAGGGAGATACACAATATAAATTTGCAATGTTATATGGTACAGAATACAAGGGTTTTTTTTTTTAAGATTTTATTTATTTATCTGACAGAGAACACAGAGACAGCCAGCGAGAGAAGGAACACAAGCAGAGGGAGTGGGAGAGGAAGAGAAAGAAGCAGGCTCCCAGCGGAGGAGCCTGATGTGGGGCTCGATCCCAGAATGCCGCGATCACGCCCTGAGCCGAAGGCAGACGCCTAACGCCTGAGCCACCCAGGCGCCCCAGAATACAAGGTTTTTCTATTCTCCTGACTTAGGTCGGGGATTTAGTGAAAACCTATTAACCTGCTGATGTCCTGAGATTTTGCCTGTCAGAGCTCTAGTTTGTGTGTTTTTTACCTGTACAGATCAAGTAGGATGTTAATGCAATGCTTCATGTGTTTTAGCCCTTGGTACCCATGACTGACTGGCCACCGCCAAAGACCCCTGTGTGTCAGTCTATTCTGACTGTCCCTCTGGCCCTGCTGCCTTCTTTGTCCACTTTGCTTGTGGTCACTAAGTGTCACTGCATAGCCCATGCTGGGATCTCATGATTCCCATTAAAACCCAAGAACACATTTCAATGGCAGTATCTTCCATCAACAGCCCCAGCACTGTTTCGAATGTTTCTCTCTGTCTGGGTGAAGGGAGAGTCTGGTCCCTCTCTGGGAATATAAAGTGTGGATATGCCAGTCATGGGTTGGTAAACCCCTTTCAACATAGCGAGCTCCCTAAGTCATTGGATTTCTCCCACATTATACCTAGGAGTTCTTTGGCATGTCAGCTTCATCCAACTCTTGCTGAAACCAGGCTTCAGTTTGCCAAGTGAAGTAACACTAGAACTTTTATCACATTCTTGAGCGAGCACACCAGCCTCAGAATCTCTGGTAAGCACAGCTGTACTGAAAGATTCAGCTGTGTTTGAAACTACATTCATTTCTCCGTACTCTAGAATGGGCGGAACCTATTCTTATGAATATTCCTCAGGTTTTCATTGGTATATAAATGTGCACATTCTGGTGTGTAAGCATCTACTAGACTCACCTCTATAATTGGCTCCTTGAGCACATGGAGATTGTCTTTAGCCGTGGCTCTGGGGTGCATGGGAGGCTGTCGGGTAAAGGGTAGTCATAGAGTCTTCAAGCAAGGCAGGACCAGTCTCCTTAGGTAGGGTAGGAGGGGTTGTTCCTACTGGTGAGAGAAGCCTGGTGGAGTTATGGGGTTCCGGGTCTTCATATTGAACTGGGTTCTCCTAAATATCACCATTCTAAATTTTGAGACCAGAGTCCTCATGGTCTCAAATGGTCTCTTTCCAAATCATCCTTCTAAGCTCCAGGTGTGGTTTTTATCTCTGGCTGGCTGAAGTGCCGTGTGGATGAACCATCAGTTCGAGCTCAGAGGGTCTGGGACTTGGTGATTTGGAGCGTGAGAAATGCTCTCGAGGTCAGCCCGTCTTTCCCAGCGCCTGGACTCCCCCGTCAGAGCTGTCATCCCAGCACTGTGATGGGCAGTTTAGTTGTCTGCCTCTCTCATCAGACGTGGAACCATATATCTGTCTTGTTTTTGTTATGTCCCCAGTGCCCAGCAAGGTGCCTGGAATACAGAAATCCTCAGTACTTATTTACTGAATAAATGTACCAATGAAGGAATAAATGAGTGAATGAATGGTTGTCTTCCAGGTTATTGCCCTTAGTACTTGGAGTAGTTTTCATCCATCCATCCATCCAATGCATACTCACTAAGCAGCTACTATATACAAGACACCCTGCCCTTAACTTCCTTGTAATGGCTTGTTTTTCATCAATAATCAATCTGCTTATTGTACACAGAGTAGTCCAGATACTGTCCGTGGTGGGGAGAATGTAATCTGTCCTTGACTTTGAAGCAGTGACATTGGAGCCAGGTAGAACTGAGATTGAATCCTTCCTCTGATACTTGACATTTTGGGAACCTTGGACAATTTAGCTTTTTGAGTAAGAGTTTCTCCTTCCGCAATGTGGTTTTAAGAATTTCTAACTTGAAGGATGGTCCTGAGTCAGCCTCAGTGAATGTTGTTGAATGATGAGATCCAATGGGTGAATGGATGGATGGATGGATGGATGGATGGATGGATGAATGAGGGGTTATTGCCCCACTTTGGTTAGGTGGCCGGACACAGCCTGGCTCCTCTCCCATAGACAGAGTCCACCTGCTGGCTGAAAACCCAGGACGGTACGAGAAAGCCTAAGCCTCCAGCTTTGCTTAACCAAGCAAAAATGGAACAAACTGGGTGACAAAGCAGAGAGCTGGCGAAATCCTCCCCCAAAGTGGAGCCTGAGCCAGCAGCAGGGGCCCTTGGGCAGGTGATCCAAGAGATAGACAACTGCTCCCGTGACTGCTGAATGTCTGACCGCCGCCCCTCCCCTCCCCCCAGGGATGTGGGCAATGCGATGTTGGCATGGTGACCAGTCAGCCTGTCTCCCCCTCCTCTGCATCCTGACGACAAAGAGGCCCTGAGGAGTAGAATGGGGCCCTGCGGGCTCCACTGGCTCAAGAATGGTAGGGAGCGCGGGGTCCAGAAACTGAGGGGGCCCCGGCTGCTAAACTCCTGCGGCGGGAACAATGGAGCCGTTGCCCTGGCAACCAGGGGAGGCCTCTCCCTGGGGCTCAAAGCTGAGTCTGGGAAGAGGTGTCCTAAGAAAGGGAGGTTGGGAACAGAGGAGGGGAGTGCCTGTTCTCAGAGTGCATGTGCCCCAAGGCAAGAGCAGGGCCCCCTTCCAGAGCAGATGATCAGAGTGTCTGTGGACTGTTCTCCAGTGCCTCTGAGGGAGACTGGGTGAGAGCAGTCTCCAGCTCGCTGAGTGGAGCCCCTGCTGAGTAGGGGTTGATGCCCCCCTCACCCCACCCCCATGAGGACTCTTCCCTGGTGCCCACTCCTCCTCCTCTCAGGCCTCTTGAGGGCTGCTTTCAGGGCGGGGGGCCATGGAGTCAGGGCCCAGGGTCAGCATCACAAGGGGTCCCCCAGCCTTGGGGTTGTCCTGCGAACTGACTCTGGGATGTTTGAGCATGCTGTGGGTACAGGAGAAGAGTGAGCCGCTGGGGTGGGCGGGGTAGGGCCACAGTCTTGAGCCTGATGGCAGACCCTTGCCCTGAGGGGTCCTGGGGTTTTGTCAAGGTGATAGCTTCTGGAGCAAGACAGTCCTGGCTTCAGCTCCGGCTCCATCACCTGCCAGCTTCATGACCCTGAGGAAATGGTTTTGTCCAAGGCTGGGTTTCCCCAGCTGTAAAGCAGGAAGGACACCGTCCTTGGCATGTTGGTACTGAATGGAGGGGACGGCCCCCGTGCTGCACGGTGAGGGTGCAGAGTGGCCCACTGTGAGTTAGCTTCCCTTCCCTCCCCTGCCTCAGTGTTTGTCTCTCCCTGTAGGCACCTGTGGCTTGGAACCCTGGAGGGGTCGCTTCAGCTGCATCCAAACTATGGAGATACCCCATCGACACAAACACATCCCCATTCTCCCTGAAAGGCTCCCCTGCTCTCATTAGCCTCCTGAGGAGCACAGTCTATGAGGGTCCTGGGCAGGACATGACACTGTCGTGGTGACCAGAGTTGTCTTTGAGGATGGCTAGTTACAGGTGTCCCTTGCCTTTCTGAATTTTCTCCTTTTCCCCTTTGCTTTTGCCATAAAGAAAACGTTAAGGGGAGATGGAACACACCTTATACAAGGTCTGAGCACTCAGAGGCGCGGGAGGTGGCCAAACTGGGCCCTGAGTGTGTCCTGGGCCTACGTCCCATTGCACTTGCCTGAAGAGAAGCACGGGGCTGAGGGGGAACCTGCCTCAGCTGGTGGCCGCCTGAACAAGAGGCCCCCGGAGCGGAGGCTTGGCCCTGCACCACGCTGCTCTGTGCCCCATTGCAGTGAGCACCCAACACAACCCGGGCGCCTGCGTGGGTGTTGGGGGATGAAGTAGGGAGTCACGATGCCAGCCAGATGCCTTGTTCTTTCAGAACAAATGGGTCCCTCTTGTGGCCACGAGGCCTCATGGCAGCCGTTCCCCACCCCTGTGCCCTCCGCTGCAGCTCAGACAGGTGCCTGAAGGGAGGGGCACCAAGGACTCTGGACCTGGTCTGGCCTGGCTCTGGTGCACCCAAAGTCCAGGTCACACCTGGCCTGGCTCCCCGAGTTGAACTGGAGCAGCAAGTCTCTTCCTTGCTCCTTCCCAAGGGAGAAACTGGTGGAGACTGAAACGTAGCCCTTCTGGGGGGGCTTACCACACTCAGACCCTGATGGATGGGGTGGGGGGGGCGCTGCTGAGCAGACAAGCTGGCTGCGGGGATCTTGCCCACAAAGGTGGTCTCAGATTGAAGAAGATCGGACAGGAGTTCACATACTAATTCTGGGGAGTCTGTTGTGTCAAAGTCCTGGGCTGGGCTCGTTGTGGGGTGTGTGGGCAGAAATGAAGAAACAAAGAAAAGCACACTTGTGGCTCTCTAGGCCCCTCACCCTGGTTAGTGTGCTCATTCCAGACCGAAATTACCTGGGACATGCACAGCAGCCTCAGGAGGGTCCGTGGGGCCCTCAGACTACATGCAAAACACGGGCTCAGCAGCATTTTCCTGGAGAGGGTCCGGAGGTTTCACCAGCTTCTCAAAGGATTTAGAAGAACCAGAACCTACCATGAAAGTAGATGGGACCAGAACTTTCTCATCCAATGCGTGGCATGGACCCTTTCAAAATGGTCACCCTGTCAGGAGGTGGACGTGCTCAAAGGATACTGTCTGCTTCCATCTGGGCTTCCCTCCGGCTGTCCACAGGGGTCACTTTCCAATTATGGAGGGATGTCAGGCTCATTTCTCCCTGACCACATCTGGCTTTTGTCTCCAGAATGACCCAGCTTCATCTCCCACCTTAGTCACCAGCTTTGGATCCAAATGACTGACAGCCGTTTCCAAAAATGCCATCCACCTTAACAAGGCAAAGATTTGTCACCCTTAAGAGTATTCAAGTGAACATGACAGCGTTGCCGCAGGAGTTCCTGAAACTTCTTTCAGAACTCCGAGTGGGCAAAGAGTATATAAAGGTATATAGTCTTTTGAGGTGACTACTTTGAAGGGTCTGCTAGGTGAGTAAAAACTCACTGATGTAACTCTGTAATGATGAACTGTAAGCATAACAGATAAACTAGCAAGACCCAAAAGGTGAGATAAGGGGTCAAGAAATATGGAGAGGCAGTCAGAGAATGCAAGAGTTGTGGTGGCCAAGAATGTGCCATCATTCATACGGCATTCAAGAGGGATTTCTCGATGTCTACTCTGGACCCTCGGTGAATACAACAGGAGCTTTCAGTGGATAAAGGAGAGAGACCCTGTTTGTGGCATGTGTACTAATATCCATAGTCCAGGGATGCAAAGGCCCTTTACTAGAGATCTCAGTACAGTTTCTCTTGTGTAGCTATCTGGAAGGACCAGCACTGCTCATAAAGGAAATTCACTCACCATGTAATAAATATTACTGAGCACCTACCATCGACCATGTTCAAAGTGCTATGGCAAGTAAAATCTCCCAAGAAGACTGAAGTCTAGTAGAGGAGATAAGTATAAATACACAGAAGGGAGAATGTGATCAAAGTGTCATAGGAGAAATCAGACAAGGGGCTGGGGAAGGCAAAACTTGGAAGAAGGCTATGGTCAATGACCTTAATGGTTTTGGGTCCTCATTCCTCCCTGCGTCCATGCCCATTGCCATGGGACTTTGCAGCACTTTCTCACTGTAATTCCTGTCTCAGGACAATGGATATTAGCACAGGTGACACAAGCAGGGTATTTAAAAGTGCTCACGTGATTGGGCTTGTTCTCTAGGGCTTCTGCCATGGCCGCAAGAAGAATATTCTGGGCTAGCTCCCTGGTCCCAGAAGAGACTCTGGAAGTAGGAAAGGCAAACAGAACTCATGTTCCAAGAACAGGGGAGGGAATGAGGAGCCTCAGGGTTCCCTGATCCAGTTCATGGGTCAATGATGATGGTCACCTCATTTGGATGACATTCCCTAACGCCAGGCATTGAATTTGTAACTGCATTCCATTTTAATGCATAAATGCAAATGTCGGTAGGCAGAGTGGTTAGAGGCTATCATACCGGCCAGTGCAGGTCTGTGAACTCCCTTCACCTCCCTTCTGCCTCTTCATCCTCTGCAGCCAGCAGCGGGAGCTCCCTGGATCGTGAACATCTCTGTACCTGGCATGTCATGTGGTCTGCCTCCTGGTTACCAAGTGTGGTCCTCAGAAGCTGGTGTCCAGCTGCCACCTGCAGGATTTGGAGAGTAATGGGCAGAAGGTGGCCTGGTCCTTTATCCCTGGGGCCCCTAGTCCTCACTAGCTTTACCCTGAGACACCAGACTAGGGAGAGAACGGCTGCTGAGAATGACTCTGGACACATTCTCACAACTCTTGGGAGATGCCTTAGTGAAGAAGTCCCGGGCTCTCATCTGCCATTTTATGAAGGCAACACATGGTAAGGGGCTGGCTGGGCCTTTTTTTTTTTTTTTAAAGATTTTATTTATTTATTCGACAGAGATAGAGACAGCCAGAGAGAGAGGGAACACAAGCAGGGGGAGTGGGAGAGGAAGAAGCAGGCTCATAGCTGAAGAGCCTGATGTGGGGCTCGATCCCATAACGCCGGGATCACGCCCTGAGCTGAAGGCAGACGCTTAACCGCTGTGCCACCCAGGCGCCCCTTGGCCTTACTTTCAAAAGGGGTCTGGGCTTGTTTCCAAATGATGAGGTACCTCCCCAAAGGAGCAGGACATTTTCAGAGTAGCTGGGCTTTCTGTAATAGGCTCCTGCAGAGATTTTGGGGTTGAAGGGGATGGCCTCCCTCTGGAGGAAGTAAACTCCAGACAAAATGGGAGTCTGCTCTGAAGCCAGTGGGTCTGAATGCCTTTTTTTCCATTTGAGCCCTTATGAAGACTGTAATTCATGTTTATCCGTAGCAATGCTTCTCACACAAGGGCTCATGCTCTCCAGGGGGAGGTTCCAGACTTCTTGGGGGAAAGGTCATATATGGTATAGAATTGGTCTCTCCAAACTTCCAGTCATGAAAGCACATGGAGCACACCCATGGGAATCCCCTACCCTCAACTTCATCACACACAATGGCCATATGTAGTATTTTAAATATGGAGCTAATGCAAAGTCAAGAAAGCTAAATCACCAGGTGTCAGCACCACTGCAACAACCCACAAGGCCTGAAAAATCACGGCTTAGGTCTTAGGCTCCATATAGGGCCAGGAATTACGACTCACAGACAACTGAGATTTGCAACTGGGCTGTGTAAGCACAGCAGCCAGTGATGAGACCCTGTCTGCTAGGTAAAATATGAGAACCCTGAGCCTCCTACCTGTGGGAAGGTGGGGCCCTAATTCATTCTCCATACAGTGGGGAAACCCCATAGAAATGGACATGAAAACGTGTGCGACCTTGTAGAGATCCCAGGAGAGACCACCTCGAAAACTTCCTTTATAGGGAGGTATCCTCAACCCCAGGTGCTTGTGGGGTTACCTCAGATGTTAACGCCTGCTGAATAAGGACAAAAAACATAAAATATATCAGGAAATCCAGCACCACTCATTAATGAATTAACTCAACAGTTTTCTCTGGATACCTTTTGTGTAACAGGGATTAGAGATACATCAGGGTACAAAACAGTTAAGAACTTACTACACTGTATGTTAACTCACTTGAATTTAAATTAAAAAAACATAAAAACTTTGCAGTTAGAGCTTACATTTAGGTTGGGTGTGACAGACAATAAATATGCATAGTAGACTCAATAATGATTCAAGTTATGGAGAGAAGTAAAGCAGGAAAGGGGATTAGGGCATAGTGGAGGCAGATGCCACAATTTAAAATACCATGATCAGGGAAGGCCCACAGTGGTGTTGAGATGCGTCAAGTGGGTTTTTTGGGAAAAAGCAAATGCAGATGCCCTGAGGCAGAAGCATGCTAGAAATTTCAAAACATAGTCAGGAGGCCAGTGTGGCTGAAGAGGAGTGAGTTAGAGGTGACACCAGAGAGGTGAGCCAGATTAGGTTTTTTAGATAAGGCTTTACATCATTGCAACTCACTGGTTTTAGGCAGACAGATGACACAATCTGCCTTATGTTTTAACAAGAGTTAGGATTACTCTAGGATTTTTTGACCCAATTAAATGGAAGCAGGGAACTCAGATGGGAAGACCAAAGTTAGACAAGAATCCTTGGGAAGGGTAAGGAATTTGTTTTGGACCATGTGAAGATATGGGTAGACAGATAATGAATTTAGGGCTAAAAGAGGCTATCTATAATGGAGGTATGAATTTGGAGGTCACAAGCATGGAGACAGGATCACAAACCACATAACCAGATGAGATCAGTAAGGATGTGAGAGAATACAGAGAAGAGCAGAAATTTAAAGACTGAGAACCAGGGTGGGGTCAATAGTCCACATGCCCAACAAGTAGAATTCATTCCTAATGAACAAGAAATAATTGAGTGATTTGAAAAGTAAGAATGCTGAAGATGTTCAAGTTGTTAAAAGACTAGCATCCACAAAACAAGGAGAGATCATGAAACATGAGCAGATACGAAAAACAAGAACCACACAGAAATCCTACAAATGAAAAATATCATTACTGCAACAAAAATCTCAATGGCAAAGCAGACAACTAGACACAGCTGAAGAGTCAGTGAATTGGAAGACAGAATGGAAGAAATCCACCAAAGTGAAAAACAGATAAAAAAATTTCTTCAGGTGGCATTTCTATTAAATGCTCTCGGGCAAGCTCCTTACTTTCCAGGCTATTTCGTGGAAGCAAACTTTTGAATCAGGGTCCAGAAATGGAACAAAACTCTTAACACAGAGGAAAAAGTAATTTATTTCTAGAATTGGGAAGATGTGGCGGCAGGACTGAAGACCTCTGCTAACAAGAGCTAACATTCGCTGTCTGTGTAGTGTGTGCCTGGGGACTCCCACCAAGGCTCTGATTACCTGGATGAACTTCAGGATCAGCGCTCACCTGAGGGGATGTGACTTTGTGACTTAGATGATTTTTCCTTTCTGGGAAGGACAATTATATACCCAACTCTGAACACTTGCTGATTGGGCATCTCTCCCAGTCAAATGTATCATGCTAATAAGTTCATCAACCATAAAACCCAGTGATGGACTGTTTCTCCCCTCACCTTGCTGGTTGTGGAAAGAGAGAGAAAGAGAGAAAGAGAGAGAGAGAGAGAGAGAAAGAAAGAGAGAGAGAAAGTGAGAGAAAGAAGAAAGAAAGAAAGAAAGAAAGAAAGAAAGAAAGAAAAGAAAGAAAAGAAAAAAAAGGAAGAAAAGAAAGAAAGAAAAAGAAAGAAAAAGGACGACCCAGGACATGAGAGGATCAGATCCAGTTATTGTTGGCTTCTGAGCTGTCCACGTTAGCCTGGTTTTAAAGAAAAAAACACACTCCAGATCTATTTTGCTCATAAACAACTTTTATTTTTGTTCTCAGTATGTGCCCTTGAAGATTCCAAAATGTCTGGAGTTTCTGATTCTCCTGGGATCAGAGGTAAAAGCATTGTACAGAAACACTCAACCTTGGCGCATCGCTCTCTCCCGAGGAGCTAAGTTTGATGGCCTCAGAGAGAGGGAGCTGACACTCACACCTTATTCCAAGATGGGTAACACAGTGAACAAAGAATTAGTAAAACACAGACTCAGTCTGTCGAGGGCTTCAAATATACATATTCTATATATATAAACCTGTTATATAGGATTTCAACTTATTGGTTTCCTTGTGATTTGTAATTAAAGTACAAATGATATAGATGTTGTACACTGCTGATTTCCCCTTCTCAGCCCCCCCTCCCTCCCCAACATAAATAACATTACAAAGGTCAGGTGATCCTAAGAATTTTTGTTGTTGTCAATATTTCGTTTTAAAAATCATTTCCCCTTCCTCCCCGGCAAACTACCTCTGACGGTTTGTGACATAGCAGCATGGAACGGACACGACGGGGGACGGCATGGATCTAATGGCGAGAGCGCACAACGTTGCTTCTCACTGGCATCGGGTGGGCTTCTGCATTTCCACTGACAACAGAGGCTACTACAGGAAGCAGAGAATGTGCAACGCGGTTTCGTCCTCCGCCCACGAGGAGGAGGAGGCCGGCTGGACCACTGAGAAAAGCCCTAAAGGCATTGAGGTTTTGGAGACAGAGCACAGCTCCAGAAACGTCTTGGCTCAGTATTTACACGGTATCTTTCCGCTGCATTTTCCTTTTGAGAAATTTGTGTTTCTGAGGTTGGCTGGGGGAAAGAGGGAACTTAAAAACAAAGACAAACTGATTCCCACGTATGTAAAAGTCCTGTTGTAAGTCTTAGTTATTTTCACACACATCATTAAAAGTAGATACTGACAATGATTGGTTTCTTCTTCTTCTTATTTTTTTTTAAGAGCATGAGAAGAGAGAGAAATGAGAGAGAGAGGAGGGTGTACTAAGGAGAGCGCCGTCCCTTCTTCAGCATTAAGTGACACTGGATGGTCTGGATTCGGTTCTTGGCCGGAACGAACTCAGGCTGCAGCCTCAGCGTCGATTCATACCACACCAGGGCTTTCTCAAACTCCTCCTGTGAGGGGCACAGGGACAGATGTGAGAGGGACACCACCACCTGGCTGAATGTGTACCGTGACTTCTTTTTCCTTGAGAAACACCTCTGTGCTAGTAGCAATCCTGTGGGGTTTTCTCAACGGATCCACGTCTCTGAGGAAAACTCTGGGGTCTGGAAGGGGACACCATGCCCGAGGTACAGTATCACGAAGAAAACAAAGGCAGAGCCCAAGAGCCAAAGGGAAAGGGGAGATCGATTTTACAAAGGTCTGAGCCAAAAGTGGGAGTAATCCTGGAGGTAACGGTGAGGACCAACATGGCCGAGTACTGACTGTGTGCCAGGCACTGTGCTGGGTGCTTTATGAAAACCCTCCACTGAATCCTCACAGAAACCTCTAGAACTGTGCCTGGCAAATGCTCCTTATGCATCTGCCTGAATTTTCTACTACAGCTAGAAAGATGGAAGTCAAATATCTCAAAGTCAGGTGCTGTACATTTTGGAACAGTGTTTTTTCTCCCTCACATTTAAAAATACGAACATCATTTGAAAATGATCGCTGTCATATTTGAAGGCGTTCACCTTTCACTTAGACCAATACTCTCAAAGAAGAGCCCAAACCAAATGGTTAAATGACTCCTTCTAGGCAAGTGAGATGCAGAATTCCTCATTCATAGTAGCAAATTTCACATTTACTGGGGACAAAAATAGATTCTTCGATTTTAAGAAGCAGAGAAGGAAATTTGCACATTCAGCAATACCTACCCGGCCAAATTATACTCGCTGCCTTTCAAGTCAAGGATGACACATAAAACTTACAGCTTCAAGCTGCTCCTTCTATTAACCTTTATTGAGAGTACCTTGGGAATCGCCCCATGTGGGACACCAAGCTTTAGATGAAAATGCATAGCACGATTCTCATGTTAAATTCAGCTATGACAGCTTCCAGGTCACCCCTGGGATTTTAAGTTCTGAAATCGGTCCTTGTTTCTGACCAGAATGAGGGTTCTGGATGATGGCTTTGCCGTTTGCTCTGGAAATGGTATCCCATGAAGCCAGTGGCATGCCAGCATTCATGAAACACGTGACGAGCCCTTCGTATGAGCCAAACACTGTGAAGTGCTAGGGGCAGAAAGGTGAAGAGGAGTCTCTTCCCAAAGTAGCGCATCGTCTGGGGGGAGAGACAGATACTTAAAAAGTAAATGAATAAACCAAGGGGCAAATACGGCAAGAATGACACGCACAGGGCCTCATAAGCGCGGTAATCTAAGTACCTGGCCCCACCTGACAGCAGGAGCGCACGGGTGCTTCTGTCCATGGGGAGTGTTAGGTAAAGCTGACTCGACTGTGAGTCTGAAACTCACCGGGGGGAGCTACACAGTTGCAAATACTTAGATGAATTTCACGTACTATTTTTTTTAAAAATTCACAAACTCCTTAGCCATAAAAAATACCTTTGTTGGAGCTAGCAATCAGACAAAAAATGCACAAGAAACTGGAGGACACGGACACCGTCAAGGGAGTTCGGAAAGCAAAGGTGAGCGGGGGAGAGACAGCGGCAGAGGTGGTATGCTCTGTCCCCGCCAGTGACCTCACCATCGCCACGTAGACGTTGCCCAGCGTGAAGTGGTTCACGGCAAAGTGTGGTGCGATCTCTACTGCCATGGTGGCTACTATGACGGCGTCGTTCCAGAGCTTGGCGTTGTGCAAGATGTTAGCCAGGCTGATCAGGGGCACGTCCTGGGAAAGCAAGGAGGATGGTGAGAAGGAAAGGGTACTGATGTTCGAGCCTTCATTCCTGGTGGTTCTGACCATAAATAATGCAGTAAGTTTTTCCTGCATGACCGAGTAACGCAACTGAACCTGCGAGTCTTCTGGTTGCTACTGGTCTGTGACAGATGAGGAGACTGCATGAGGACACAAACCAGTGCATTACTCCTTTCATTAGGAAAGTCTGGCCTCAAACACAAAGTGGAAGAGTCAGGTGAGTAAACAATCTGCTTGGTGAAGTTGCTGGTTTACATGCTGGGGCAGGCTTCCGTCTCGTTGCAGACTGGTAATAAACAGTTCACAGCCCGACGCCTGTCCCCAGATGACACTTGTGAGTCCTGCTGTGGGAGAGCCGAAGTGTCTTCTGCAAGGTCCACGGCATCACCTGCTTGAACCAGGGCCGGCAAACTCTGGCCTACAGGCCGAAGCTATGCCTGCTGCCTATATTTGTAATGTTTTACTGGAATGTAACCATTCCTGTTCCTTTGTGTATTTCTGTGGCTTATTTCATGGCGGAACCAAGCGGCTCCAACAAGGCTGTCTGGCCTGCAGAGCCGAAATTTCTTTTTCTGACCCCTGACCTAGAATGCTGGCCCTTGCCTATGGCTAGCAGTACAGAGCACAGAATGATGGGCTGAACAAGTAGCAACACTGTTATCAGCACAAATACTGAGTCCTTTAAGCTTGTTACTCAAGCAAGCACCACCTGCACCACACCGTACCCGGTTCTACGGGAGATACAGAAGACCTAGGGGAAAAGGACCCACCTTCGTCCTTACTGGACATTCATGGAGTGAGGTCATTATATGAGGTCACAAAGCTAGCAAGAGGCACAGCTCCTGTCACCATTCCATACACTGCCCTTATGAACAAAGAAGACATGAGCTGTGTCTTCGGGAGGTCTGAGATGTGGAGGTGAACGCAGAACTCAGCACGTGTGGATACAACCGTGCTGTTAAAAAGCTGAACGTTCTCAGTCATCTCAGCAGTAACTGGCAGTTTTGGAAAGACTGATGTGACATCACACTGATGTGATGTGTTTTTTGTTTTTGTGGAAAAGGTGAAGTCTGACGGAGACCAGGAACTGGCTGATATGTGAGAAGAGATGGAAACTGCTTTGGTTTTGGTGTCTGGAAACAAGCTTAATTCAGCAGTATACATAAAACAAGTATCACAGGACCTCCAGGTCCCCCGGGGGTAAGCTAATCCCAGAAGGACTTGAGGGGTGACAGCCTGCCTAGGCCAGTGCATTTGTTGTACGCTGGGTGGCTCTGCAAACAGTGGAAGGGACATTAAATGATGGACTCTTAAAGACCTTCCCCCGTGTTCCCACTTGCAGAGGCAGGGAAGGCATGGTAGTGGGTCTCATTCCCAGGCTTGCAGCAGTATAAGTGGGGTCTAAGGTTCTGCCAGCCTATGCTAGCCTTTTGCCACTTTCTTACTGGCCAAGCGTGAGGAAAGATAGTTGAAACCTCAGAATAAACAGTAGAAAGGACCGAGAGACAGAAATTCGCACTTCGGAGCTGCACTCACCTTCATCTGGTGTGGAGCATAGTGGAGGGCCTGGCGGAGGCAGTCGATCGCCTTCTTTCCTTGGCCTTTCACTCTCCAGTAGAGGGCTGCCATGCTGGAAAGAACCCAGGATGTCTGGTTCTACAAAGGAATGATCAGTTGAAGCTGGTGTCTCTTAAATATATATATTAGAGAGATTAGTCCCATGTCTGTGATATGAATTACAGATACATTCCCTCAGTTTTCTTTTTTTTTTTAAAGATTTTATTTATTTATTTGACAGAGAGAGAGACAGCCAGCGAGAGAGGGAACACAAGCAGGGGGAGTGGGAGAGGAAGAAGCAGGCTCATAGCAGAGGAGCCTGATGTGGGGCTCGATCCCATAACGCCAGATCATGCCCTGAGCCGAAGGCAGACGCTTAACCGCTGTGCCACCCAGGCGCCCCCATTCCCTCAGTTTTCTGATGTCTACCCTTGGGCCTCTGGTTTTTTGGTGTGATGTAGGCTTTGATTTCTACATAATTCAGTTTATTACTTTAGATGGCTTCTGGATTTTTCAGTTGTAGCTGACAAGGTCTTGCTTACTTCAAGGTTATCAAGAAATTTTACCACGTTTTCCCCCCAGAACTGTAAAGTTTCATTTTTCACATTTAAATCTTCGATCCATTGAAATTTAACTTGGTGTAAAAGATATGGCTCCAACTTAGATCGTTACTAAGTTGTCCCAATAAGATTTAACAAATAATTCATCTCTCTTCCCTCAGTGAGATGCTACCTTTACCATATACAAAATTTCAGCACTTAATTTAGGTCTAATTTTGGATTTCCCTGTCTATTTCATTTGCCCTTTTTGATGCACGGTCTCTAACTCTCAGCCATCACAGATGAAGCAATCAGAAAACTTAGCCTGCTTTCTGCTTTCTACCTTTTTTCTTTCTTCCAATCTAATTTTTTGGTAATTTTATTACTCTTCATAGTCAGGCCATATAGTATTTGTATTCTGTTCTATCGCCCTATTCCCCATATTTGTTTTCCTATTGGTTTTGCGGCTAAATATATTCATTGATCACTGACATTACTTTCGTGTGGTTTCCCCAATCATCTCGTGATTGGCTGAGGTTCAGCCCAATACTGTCAGTGGGAACAATATTCTTGGACACTGTTGTTATGGGCTGAACTGTGCTCCTCCAAGACATACATGTTGAAATCTCAGTCCCTCATACCTCAGAATGTAACTGTATTTGGAGATAAGGTCTTTAAGGAGGTAATTAAATTAAAATGAGGCCACCAGTGTGAGGCCTTAATGCAATACGACTGGATTTATATGAAGGATTTATAGAAGAGGAAGCGATACTTCAGGGTCCTGTGTGCAGAGGGATGACCCTGTGAGAGGCAGCAAGAAGCTAGCCATTGGCAGCCAAGGACGGAGGCCCCAGAGGAAACCCACCCTGTCGGCACCTGGATCCCGGACGTGTGACCTCCAGAAATGTGAGAAAACAAATTTCTACCGTTTAAGATACCCAGTCTGTGGTGCTTTGTTACGGTTGCCCTAGCAAACGAATATAATCATACATGTTCAAAACTTTCTGTCTGCAGCCTTCATACCTGAAGGACAGCTGGCTGGATGTAAAACCATGGCTCATTCTTTCTTTCCTTGAATAACGTGTTGGCACTGTTCCATTGCCTGCTGGCAAGGATGGCTGCTACAGAGAAATCTGAGGCTGCCTGATTTATTCCCCCTTCTTAGTGACTTGGTCCTATTGATCGGCTTCTCAGAAGGAGTCTTTTTTTAAGACTCAAATGATCTTTCATTAATGCCAATATTTCACACATACAAAAGAGCATGTTTATATAATCATATATATACATAAGTGATTATATAAAAATATACACTTACGTGATAAAACATAAAATAACGAATCTCCCAGAAGCTGCCAGCCTAGTGAAGAATGAACTTGCAGCCAGCCACCTATGTGTCTAGCCTCTTGCCTTTTCTCCAGAGGCACACACTATCCTAAATGCTACGTTTGTTATTCCATTGCTTTTTTATACACTGTTCCATCTCTCTCTCTCTCTCTCTCTCTCTCACACACACACACACACACGTATATTTGCTTCAACAATATAATCCTCAGTGTACTTCTTCCTGTGCATTATAAAAGTGGTCTAATATGGTACAGAGACTTCCGGGCCCTGAAATTTTTACTCAACACTCTATTTCTAAAATTCATCCATGTTGTGTGTAGCTTTAACTCATTCAGTTTCCTTGCTGCACAATTAAAAGTCCATTAAATGAATATATTATATTTATCCATTTTCTGTAGATGGGGGCTCTGAGTTATTTCCTGTTTTTAAGTTTTCTGTTGCAAATAAATGTGCAGTTTCTCTAGTCTAGAGTAGATACCTAGGGGTAGGACTGCTGGTTCACAAGATATGCACATGTCCAACAGAACAAGAGAATGCTAACTTGTTCCCTACAGGTGCTGTAACAATCTACAATCCCATCAGCAATGTTTAGACATGCTTCTTGCTTTGTAGCCTTTCAAATTCTAATTTGGTGTCCTCAGTGGGGGTAAAACAGCATCTTACTGTGGTCTTGGTTTGCATTTCCTTATCATGAGTGAGACCGAAACTGTTTCTTGAATTTATTAGCCACACACATCTTCTTTCAGTGAAATGTCTGTTAATATCTTTTAGGTATCATTCTATTTTATTATTTATCTTTCTCATTGATTTGTTTATACGTTCTGCCTATCAGTCTTTGTAGGTTGAATGTGTTACACACACATTCACTCCAGCTTCTCTCTCTTTCATTTAAAAAATGTCTTTAATTTAAAAAAGTTTAAACTTTAATGTAGTTGAACTTATTCACATTTTCTCTTCTGGTTAGTGCTTTAGTATCTTAAGAAATCATTTTCTATTCCAAGGCCAGAAAGATCACCTCCCACATTTCATTCTAATTTTTAAGGCTTTGTTTTTGATACTCGAGTCCTTAATTCCCATGGAATTCCTTTTTTATGTAAGCTGTGAGGTGAGGATGAATGAGCTTCCTGCAAAATCCCTTCTCTTTGTTGATCATCCACAGTCCAATGTATGTCAGAGTCGGCTTCAGAACTTTATTATTATTATTCTATTTTTAATTATGTTATGTTAGTCACCATGCAGTACATCATTAGTTTTTGATGTAATGTTTCATGATTCGGGCTTTCTATGTAGTCCCCCCTTGTCATTACTTCTGTTTATCCTTGAGCAAATGGCATTATGGCTTGCTTTATAATTTTTCATAAAAGTAAGGCAATTTTCACAACCTTATTTTTTTCAAGAGTGTCATGTCCATTCCTTACCCTTCCATATAAAGGTCTGCTTTTCAAATACCATAAAAAAAAACTTGTTGGCATTTTGATTATGGTAGGACTGACTCTATAAATCAAATTAGGGAAAACTGACATGTTTATGATGTGTGTTGTCTTATCCATGAACATTATATATCTCTCTGTTTATTTAGGTCTTTTCAAATGCCTTTCAATAAAGTTGTATCACTTTGTGCAGACAGGGCTTACAAATTTTTTGTTAGATTTATTACTGGGGACTTCATATTTTTGTAGTGATGGAAAAATACATTTTGAAAATTATGTTTTCTAATACTTTTTGCTACTGCATAGAGATTATTTTTATTGACTTCACAGGCA
Organism: Ailuropoda melanoleuca; assembly: GCF_002007445.2. Lineage (NCBI taxonomy): Eukaryota > Metazoa > Chordata > Mammalia > Carnivora > Ursidae > Ailuropoda > Ailuropoda melanoleuca. The sequence continues at coordinate 72,128,465 of NC_048233.1, read as the reverse complement.
GCCATCTTGATAAAATGTTATTATTTCTAGATTCTTTTGGGTTTGCTATGTAGATAATCACATCATTTCTGAATAATACTTTGTTTTTTTCCTTCCTAATACGCCATTAATTTCTCTTTTTTTTTGGTTTACTGTACGTGCTAGGACTTTTGGTACAAATTTGGAAAAAAGTGGTGATGGTGGGTATTCTCTTTCCTGACTTCAAAGAATTATTTTAAATATTCCCCATTTAGAATCATCTTTGCTGTAATATTTTGTTGATTCTTCTCATCAGATTAAGGAAGTCCTTGTCTAGTCTTAATTTGCATTAGATTGACATCATGAATAGTAGTATTGCATTTTATCAAATGCAATCTACTGAAATAATTTCATAATTGTAATCCTTTCATTTGGTTGATGAAATACAGAGTTTTCCTAAAGTTAGACCATTTTTGTATTTCTGGGATAAACCCAACTTGATCAAGGTGCATCTTGTAAAAGAAAAATATATGCTGTTAGATTTAGTCTGTTAAAATTTGGCATATGGTTTTGATACCTATTGTTTGTAAAGTGAGCTTAGAGTATAATTTTTCTTTCTCATAATATCTTTGTCTACTTTTCTTTTCAAGGCTACGCTAGTCTTGTCTCAAGCAATTAACTGGGAAGTTGTTCCCTTTTCCATTGTCCAGAAGAGTCTGTTTATATTGAGATGGTGTATTTCTTAAAATTTTGGTAGAATTCACATGTAAAATCAACAGGCCTTGTATTCTTTGCGAGAAGATATATTTTAACCTACTGCTTCAATTTATTTGAGTTATAATATCCAAATCAATTTGGGTAATTACATTTTTCTAGAAATTTGTCTTCTTTACAACTGTTTTCAAATTTATTGGCATAAAATTGTTAATTGTATCATTTTCTTATCTTTTTAGCTGTAGTTTTGCTTCCCTTTTCCTTCAATATTGGTTATTTGTGCTTCATTTTTTCTAGATTAATTTTGCCTGACTAGTGCCTCAAAGAAACAACTTTTGGATTGTGGATCACCATTCTATCTTTGGTTTCTGTTTCACTGATTTCTGTACCTAATAATAGAAGATAAAAATGCAAAAATAAAAACTGATAGAAAATAAAATATATACAAATTCAGAATTATAGCTGTAGATTTCAACATACTTCTCAATAAGAGATAGAAGAAATATACAAAAAAATCAGTAAAGATAAAGAAGACATGAACAATATTATCAAACAACTTGACCTAAATGACATTTCTAGAATACTCTAACAGTAGTAGTATTATTTTCTGATGTACATGGAACATTTACCAAGGCAGATCATATTCTGGGTCATAAAACAAGTGTGAATAAGTTTAAAAGAATTTAAGTCACATAAACTATGCTCATTTACTGCAATGAAATTAAACTAGAAATTAATTAAAGAGATCTGGAAAATGCCCAATAGTTGGAAACCCAAATAACATACTTCTAAATAACAGATCAAAGGAGAAATTAGGAAGAAAATTATAAACTATTTTAAAATGAATGAAAATACAACAAAATTTGTGATACACAGCTAAAACAGAATTTAGAGGGTAACTTTTAGCACTAAACACCTACCTTAGAAAGGCAAGGGATCAAATCAATAACATAAGCTTCCACATAAAGAAACTAAAAAAACCCAGCAAATTAAATCCTAAGAAGCAGAAGACAGGAAATAGTAAAGATAAGAGCAGACGTCAGTGAAAGAGAAAATAAAAACAACAGGGAACTATCGATGGATCCAAAACTTTGAGTTCTTGGTTCTTTGAGAAGACCGATAAAATGGATAAATTTCTAGTCAGTCTGATCAGGAAAAAAAAAAAAAGAGAAAAGATACAAAGTACCAACATCAGAATTACGAGAGTGCATGTTACTACAGATCCTACAGATGTTAACAGAATGAGAAAAAAAATATATTATGAACAACCCTATGCTAATCAACAACTCAGATGAAGTGGACAAATTTCTTTAAAGATACAACTAACAAAACTGACTCAAGAAGAGAGATAATTTGAATACTTTTTATTAAAGAAATTGAATTTTTTAGAAGTCTCTCACAACAATCCTGGCCCAGATGGCTTCACTGCTGAATTCTATCAAATATTTAAGTAAGAAATAATACTTCTTTATAAAGTCTTTTGGAAAAATAAGGTGTATAACTCATTATACAAAGTCATTATTAACCTAATAACAAAACTAGACAAAGTATTACAAAGCAAAGGAAACCACAGACTAACACACTTCATGAATATAGATTCAGACACTGATTGGCTTATCAACGGTGGGGAAAGGTATTTATGTTGGTATTTGTTAATTTCTTTCAGTAGATCAATCAAAAATTTTTGCTTTACATTTTTGAGATTACTTCATTGGGTATGTATAAATTTAGAACTAGTCTATCTTTCTGGTGAATTAAATCTCTTACTATTAGATAGTCACTTTCTCTGCCCCTAATAATTTTTTTGTTTTCAAATATATTTTTTCAGGTAATTAATAACTATACCTACTTTCTTTTGATTAGCAAGTACCTGGTATATCTTTTCCCATTTTTTTCAACATTTATATTATGTTTCAGGCATGACTCTTATTAAATCTTTTCAAAATTTCCAATTTGACATTATTGTGACTGCTATATTACAGAATCTTTTTTTAAAAGATTTTATTTGAGAGACAGTGAGAGATTGTGCACAAGCAAGATCAAGTGCGGGGAGGGGCAGAGAGAGAAGCAGACTCCCTAGGGCTAAGCAGGGAGCCTGACTCAGGGCTCCATCCCAGGACCCTGGGATCAAGGCCTGAGCTGAAGGCAGACGCTTAACCAACTGAGTCACCCAGGTGTCCCTTATTACAGATTGTTTTTAAGACTGTTTACTTCTTGGTTTCTATTTATCATTTTTTGTTGCTGCTGTTCTGATCCTTAAACATTTTTCCTCCTTTTTTTTTTCTTTTGCCACTTCTTGCATTGATTTTGTTTTTTGTTTTTTTTGATCCTCCCCTTCCTTGCTTCATTATTTTATCCTCAAAGGTTTGGGATTTGTGCATTCTTTTTAATGGTTAATCTTAAATCTTTACTCAATATTTAACGTAAAGTCCAAGCAATATGTTAAATCATTCCTCCTAAACATTAAGAGGCCTTTTCAACACCTTAACTCAGATTATCCCACCCTTAAATGTATATTGTTTTGTACTGGATTTCAGTTTAGTCATTTCTCTTAAAAATCCCACAAATTAATCATTTTCTACAGACAATGTTTGCTTGGGTTTGCATGCCTGTATCATTTTATTTGCTAAGCAAATCTTTTGTCTCAGACAATCCTTTGACTTTCATATAGAGAAGTTCTTTTATTTTTTATTTTTTTAAAGGTTTTACTTATTTGACAGAGAGACACACAGCGAGAGAGGGAACACCAGCAGGGGGAGTGGGAGAGGGAGAAGCAGGCTCCCAGCAGAGGAGCCTGATGTGGGGATTGATCCCAGAACTCCAGGATCACGCCCTGAGCTGAAGGCAGACGCTTAACGACTGAGCCACCCAGGTGCCCCCAGGCTGTCATTTTAACCATCATTCCGCTCTCTGTAATCTGTCCTTTCTTACTCCATAAGGGCAGAGATCTTTGTCTAAATTTTTCTTCACTGATTTATCCCAAGCCTTAAAAAGTATTTGGTACACGGTAGGCCTTTCCTACATATTTGCTGATGAATAAATTCATGGATGCACGTTGTGGTCTTTATTAAGTGGTCAGAATGCAAATCCAAAATTCTATAATCTGCTCTGTGGTACTGTGGCTGGAAACTGCAAACCATATTTCTCCCTTGCTAGCAGGCTTCTTATTAGGGTCTGCAAATGCACACACTAGGAGGTTGGAAGGCAAGAGGGAGAAAGGACTTTTTTCTTCCTGTTTGCATGTTGCATCTGAAAGTGTCATTTGATCAACAGTACTTTGCACTCCCAGACCCAGCTTCACTGCACCCCTTTAGCAGCCAGGCTATGCTCCCTCTTCAGAAGCTAGAACTCCCACTTGCCAGAACTCCTGCCATGAATGCCTAGATTTTGAAAACCCCACTGCCTGCCTGCCTGCCCCTCTCATCCCTAGCGGTAGGAGCCAGGCCCAGCAGTTGGCATCTCTAGCTTACTGCAGTCAGGTGTTTCCTTTTTTCTTTTTCACCCTCCCACAACGTCATCAATTCTCTACCTTCAATTTGCTTTTCAGAATCACCTAATGTTGTTTCTGTTTTCCTGACAGTACCCCGACTGGAATAGATGCTTTTAGGATACCTCTGTCTTTGCTGTTTTACTATCATGTAGCTAGGCATGGAATTTTTTTTAATTTATCCAGCTTGGAAGACAGTGTGTTTCCTGAATGTGTTGATTCACTTAATTTCTTGTCTCTATAATATTTTGGTAATTTTTTACACAAAGCTTGCAATTCAGTAGTTATTTAATTGTATCTAACTCACCCAATGAGTATTTGACCTAAATAAACAAATATATTTTTAGTTTAAGGCATCGATTTAACTTCCTCATTTCTGATATGCTGTTTGTTTGCTTGCCTTTGAGATAACATTTTAAAAATATTTTATAATGACAAATATCAAAGGTATACAAAAGAAGATAATAGTATAAGAACTTCCATGCACTCATCACCCAGCTTCAATCCTTATCAATTCATGGCCACTTCTGATTTCCTCTAACCCCTCATCCATATTAATTTGAAGCAAATCCCAGACTTTATATATATAATTTCATCAGTAAGTTTTCCAGTGTGTACTCTAAAAGATAAAAGCTCACGTTTAAAACCTAGGATTAATAAAGCTTGCCTAAATTATTGAAAATTATTTTTTAATATCATCAGTAGTCCGGTTTCCCCTGGTTGTCTTAAGCAAGTTTGTTCTGCTTTTATTATTTGAATCATAATCTAAATAAAGTCCATATGCTGACATTGGTTAATGTGTTCCTTACGTCTCTTGATTTCTAGGGTTCATCTTCATCTACTTTTTAACATGTCTGTAGAAGAAATGGGGTTATTTATCGTGTAGTTTTCCACTGACTGGATTCTGCTGATGGCATCCTAAGAGCCACTTAACATGCTCCTTTGTCCACGTATTCCCATGAGTTCCGTCAGACGTTTGACCCGCCTCGGATCGGACTTACTGAGGCGGGAGGGTGGCAAAACATTTCACAGGTGGTAACGTGAACGTCCAACGGTAGCCACACACCGTCTGAGTGTATTTGTGAAGTTAGCAACAAGTGATGATCACTGCCATAAATTAGGAGCAGCAAAACTGTAATATTCTAATTTTATCATTTCCAGTTTACTAGTTGGAATATTTCTATAAAGAGATCTTTTCTCATCAATGAATCATTTACCCCAAAGCACGGTTCATTTAGGAAGGAAGGAAACATATTTGTTATTTTCTTCTTATATTAAAAAAAAATCCCCAAGTTGTTCCCATGCATCCTCCAAAAGCAAATCCTCACAGTGAATTCGAAGTTTAAATATTGTTTAATATATGTGATGTGTATCTCCCACTCAGTTGCTCTGTTGATTTTTGCTGCTCAAAGTGTTCCATCTTTGGCCAATGGGAGCATATTCCAGTTGGCTCCGAGTTCTTCTGACACAACCTTGGTTAACTTTGGGAGCTTCTTTGCTTTCCCGGACTTGGCAGAAGCCATTTTGCCAAGATATTCTGCATCCTTTTAGTGGAAAATGGTCTAAAGATCAGTATCTAGGCACAAAGTGTGCTTACCAATACTGGGCTACTCATTGATATTAGTCTTTTCAGCAAATAAAGTTAGGAAATGTGTAAATATATGAAAATGTTTTGCTAGTATTTCCAATTCACGACTACAGACATTTACTTAACATCATCATTCTCACACTCTTATGTCCTTCACCCATACCCAAGCTCTAGTTCTCAACATCACCAACGAAATTACTCATTTATTTTGCACTGCATACACTTACACTCTCAGGACAATATCAATATTACTAACAACAGTATTACTGAAAACGAATAAGGTTTTGTTTTGTGTTTAGGGTAAATCCCATCAGGGAGGTAGTCAAGTAACTGTCTATTAAAGTCACTTGGAATAGTTCCTCTTGATGTGGTTACACTCACTAACTGAATACATAGTTGGACTCACTTAACTTCAACTAGGAACTGCCTTATTAAAATTTGTCTTTTAATAAATTTGTCTTTTGTTTTCAAAGTCAAATAGAAAAGACAATGTAGATTCAAGGAAATCTAGCTTCATGCCTGGTCTTTCCCATCCAATTTCTTTCTTTCCTCTATGGGAAACCACTTAAAAGTATTTTTAAAAGCTACTCTTCCATTTTAAAATATGTTTCTTTCTACATACATCCCCCACCTTGCCATTGTTTAAAAAGCAAAATATTGTAATCAGAGAGATAATTTTTTCCACTTTTCCTTTTTTTCACTGGCTATCTCCTGGAGATTATTTCATAGAAGTTTACAGAAATTGTCTTCATTCTTTTTGACAGCTGTAAAAGACTCCATTGTGTGGATGTTCACACCCAATAAACACCCACTGAGGACTTTTTAATCAGTCTCCTGTTGGGCATCTGGGTTGTTTCTAGGCTGCTATTTCAAACGAGGCTATAATCAACAGCCTTATTCACAGGTATTTTTGTATTAATTTTTTGTCCAGTGTATTTTTAGAAAGGATGCCTGAAAGCTGGCTACATGAGTAAATGAATGTATAATTTTGCTAGATATAGTCAATTTTCTCTCCATAAAGGTTATTCCTTTTTGCCTTTCCACCAGCAATGTTATGTATGGCAGTGCCAATTTCTCCACAACCTCAATGAGTCTATCAAACGTCTGGATTTCTGCCAATGTCATTGGCAAGAAATATCTCACTGTAGTTTTGATTTGTTTTCTAGCTTTTTTAGATAAAAACATAGATCACTGATTTTCGGTCTTTTTTTAAAAAAATATAGCCATTTAAGGGCTATAAACTTCCTTCAAACACTGCTTTAGCTGCATCCCACAAGTTTTGACATGCTTTATCTTAGTTATCATTCATTTCAAAATATTTTCTAATCTTGCTTGAGCTTTCTTCACTGACTGACCCATGGGTTACATAGAGGTGTACTCCTTAATTTCACCAAAATTGCTGAGGATTTTCCATCTGTTCTTTTGCTTCTGATCTTCATTTTTTTAATTTAATTCCACTATGGTCAGATAATATACTCTATAAATTATTTCAATATTTTAAATTTTAATTTATGACTCAGGTTACGATCAACATGGTAAATGGTCCATGTGCATTTTTAAAACATCTATCTTAAGTGGGCTCCATCCTAACGTGGGGCTCGAACTCATAACCCAAGATCAAGAGTTGCATGCTCTACTGACTAAGCCATATGCTTTTTTAAAAATGAGAATTATGGCAGAGTTTAATGCAATGTTATATAAATATGTTAGGTCAAGTTTGTTTTTTAGCAAGATGGTCTATATTTTTACTTTTCTTTGTCTGCTTAGTTCTACCGCCTACTGGGAGAGATTGATGTCTATTATGATTGTAGATTCACCTGTTTCTCTGTTTAGATCTGCCAATGTTTAATGCTTGTCTTATATAATTTGAAATTATCTTACTGGTTCCATATAGATTTACAATTTTCTATATTCCTGGTGGACTGACCACTCTATTATTATGAATTGTCTTTTTCTGTAGTAATGCTTCTTCCCTCAAATTCCACATTGTCTGATGTTAGTATAAACCAGCTTTCTTTTGATTAGTGTTTGTATATCTTTTTTCCATCTGTTTAATTTCAACCATTTAATATCTTATATTAAAGTGTGTTACTTGTGAACAGCACATAATTGGGTTCAGTATTTTAACCCAGTGTGATAATGTTGGTACTCTAATTGGAATACTTAGTCCTTTTGTATTTACTGTCATTACTGACATATTGTGCTTATCTCTATCACTTTACTATTTATATTTCATTTTACCCATTCTTATATTTTACATATAACCTATATTTCTATTTTATATTCCTTTTGTCTTCCTTTCTTGCTTCTTTATTGAATTAATCAAATGTTTTTTATTATTCCATTTTTCCTTAACTATTCTTTAACTGTTCTTTAATGATTAGTCTAGAAACTACAATATGCATCTTTAAATTATTCCAGACTAAAAATACAAATTATTACTTTAACTTTACTACTTCCCTGATAATGCTAAAACCTAACACCCTGCCCATGTGTATTCATGGGAAAATTAATCTCTTGTTAATCTTTTAGCTGTGTTTCCCTGGAAACCTAATACAGGTTGAATGTCAGCCATGTTACCAGCCAACACAGTTATGGTAAAGATGACCTGACTACACTGCAGGGGACTGAGAGGACTGTGACCGTTCCCAAGTGTGACATTTCTTGTTGGAACTCTTGGACTCTAAGCCCATCGGACTCTTGTAAAACTTATTGGTTCCTATATGGAACTTGCGAGTTCTAAACCAGGGTTGTCCCCACACTCAACTCATGTGGTCTTGATCCCTCATCCCTGAACTGTTACTTGGGGGAAGGGGCAGATAACTGTCCCTGGGACCGTTGCCAGTCTGCTATGGGAACTCTTGGAAAAACACATGAAAAGTTGCACGGCTGGCTTACTGGGTTTCCTATTCTATCCTTCTGAGTGAAGGCAAGGTCACAAGTGCCCAACTGAGTTGTGCTAGTACAAAACATTTATCGAGCTGGCCCTAAATCCACTGGCAGTGGATACTGCAGAGTTAGGTAGCAGCAGCGGAATGGACTTTCATATCCTTGGTTCGATGTGGCCAAGGCACTGTGACATAAAAGAATGCCCGGGGAGATGCAGATGAAACTGTAGTCTCTGTGGGGGGCCAACTTTCTCCGAGTCTGATGGCAAAAGTGAGACATTGTACAACAGAGGATCAATTTTTCGGTTGTGGGACTAGAGGAAAGCTGGAGGCAAACTTATGCCGAGAGAAACTGCCCACTCCTCCCCTCCCCACTGTCCGTGAAATGGAACTGACCAGAAGCGCAGCTGTAAGTGGGCTGGCTGGTGAGAATGACATTGCCTTGGGGTAGTTGATGCATTTGGCTCAAACTAGGCACTGATGCCCGGCAGGGGGCGGGGAAGAGACTTGAGCTTGACTCCCTGTTTGTGACTGGGGCTGGACTAGACAAGAAGGTAGAGCAGCTGGGTTGGCTCTGACCAAAACTGGGTGGGCCAGAGATCTACTCAGCATGGAGTGGTGTCCACGAGCCCCTAGCTGGGGGAGTGGAGGACAGAAGTGGGAGACCTATTCTGTACCAGCGCCCAGGTCAAAAAGGGCTAGGTGGCAAGCTGGCACACAAACTGGCTGCACTGGCAATGGCCGCAGTGTGGTGCATGTCGGGCGCAGCAGGTTTCTAAGCAGCGCATGTGGGCGTGACATCAGTGACAAACTGGGCAGCGTCCCGAAGGCCTAACCTCACATGGGGGATGACCAATGTCATCTGCAGACACTTAGTGATAATTAATGGCAATGCAAACCAAAAACTCCTTGGGCTTTTGAAGAAATAACAAAGGATAATGACTATTTTAAAAGTTGGAAGCGAAGAGGATATGGACATCCTTGTTGTTCTGTGAGTGATAAAAGAGAAAGGAGTGCTTTATTTGTCATCACTGTCATTTTCTAAGGCAGTGGTTTCAAAATGATCTTCATACCAGCAGTATCACCCAGTAGTTTACTACAAATGTCCATTCTCAAGCCCAACCCTAGTCCTACTAACTCAGGAAGCCCAGCAATCTGTTGAGTCTAATAAGCCCACCAGGTGATTCTGGTGGACCCTCAAGTCTGAGAGTTATTGTATTAAAGTTAGTAACTCAAGGTCTTGGAGGTTGGTCTGTGAGCCCACAATGGAAATGGTTACTAGATTAACCTCCTAGCTCTATTTTCCTGAAAACCTAATGAAGGGGGGATGTTCTCTTACCAGACAAGATAGCTTATAGTAAAAATGACTTCAGTTGGTAAATTGTATCTGGCTGAGGAGAACTGGAATAAACTACCAACACCTCATGGAAAGCCAGTTCTGAGCTTCTGAGTGCCATGGTTCTTGTAAGTAGCTATGCCCTTTCTAGGACTCAAGGGGCTACCACAAAGATACTCATTTTTATATGGAACTTGAGACATTTAAGCCAGGATAGTTCCCACAATATATCATTTGACTTGTTCCCTGGCACTTGAACCGTGACTTGGCAGGAAAGGGTGGCAGGCAGAGAATAGTCCCTGGACTAAGGACTCACTCTGGAGATACACACCTGATGCTGTTGTACCTTCCTATCAGAAGATACTACTGTTACTACTTTGTATGGTTATACTCATTTATATTTACTCTCATATTTACCCTTTCTGTTGCTCTCTGCTCTTTCCTGTTTCCATCTGGGATAGTTTTCTTTCTGCCCGAAGAAATTCCTTTGGTTATTTTTTACAGCAAATCTGTTGGTAACATCTTTTGGCTTCCGGCGGTCTAAAATCTTTATTTAACCTTCATTTTTAAAAATAGGTATAATGTACATAGAAATGCTTAGATCTTAAGTAAAACATTCACTTTTGACTACTAAAGACGTGGAAAATTTCCAACACTCTAGAAAGTCCTTTCAAGCTGCTTCCTAGTCAACCCTTTCCCCCACAAAGCAACCAGTGATCTGATTTCTAACACCATAGGTGAGGTTTTGCCTGTTCCAGAATTTCATATAGTTGGGAATCATACACTATGCACTTTTTTGTGTCCAACTTCTTTTATTAGCATAGTATTTTTGAGATTCATCAATATGGATATTGGATCTTTCTTGCTGAATCCATTAGTATAACTAGTATCCATTGTGTAAATACACCATTGTTCACCCATTCTTCTATTGACTGGCACCTCACTGTTTTTTTGGCTATTATGAATAAATCTGCTGTGAATATTTTTTAATAAGTATTTTGTGGACATGTATTTTCATGCCTCTTTGATAGATATCTAGCAGTAAAATCCCTTGGTCATATATGCTTAATTTTTTAACAGACTACTAAACTTTTCCAAAATGTCTGTGCTGTTATACTCTCACTGGCAACACAGGAAAGTTCTGGTTGCTCTGTAGCATCTCCAACATTTGCCATTACAGATCTTTTTCAGTTTAGCTCTTCTAACGCCAGTAATGCTTCCTGCTTCAAAGTCTATTTTTCCTGATGAGAGTGTTGCTCTATCACCTTTTTAAAAAATTGTTTGCATGGTATATTATTTTCCATCTTCATACTTTCAACACTTCTGTACCTGATATTTAAGGCGTTTCTCTCATAAGCAGCATGTAGCTGGATTTAAAAAACCCATTCTATACTAAATGTTTAAATTATATAATCTTTTTTACTTAGCCACTGATATGCTTGGGATCTATACTTCCTACTTTACCACTTGTGTTTTATTTTTATGTGCCTTTTCCTGTCCTGACTTTTAGATTAATCAAATGTTTTATATTATTCCATTTTCCTTCTATTAAATTACATTTTAAAACCGTTGTTAGTAGTTAGCCTAGAGCTTAAAACTGTATTCTTACTTTTCACAGTCCCATGCAAATTATTACTTCTAGTACTTGGCTGATACCAATTAAGCCTTAGAACTTTTAAACTCCATTTACTTCTCTCCTGTCATCTGTTACTGTTACCGTGAATTTTAGTGATACATGAGAAGTATGGTGCCTCAGGATCCCGCAGGTATGATTTTGTACAGCTACTGTTCATTTCCATTTGTCTTCCCGGCGCTCTTCATTCCCTCTTGCATGCCAGTATTTCTATCTGGGATATACTTTCCTGAGAACTTTCTTTAATTATTATTTCAGTGCAGGCCCACTGGTGCCAGATTCTCTGAATTTTTGTTTCTTTGAACTCATCTTTATTTCACCTTAATATTTGAAGGACATGTTTTCCGGTATAAAATTCTAGGCTTGCAGTTTTTCTCTTTCAGCTTGAAAGATGTTGTTACACTGGCCTTTGGTTTCTATCATCTCTGTTGAGATGCTGTCAGTCTCGCTGCTCCTCTGGAGGGACCTGGGGTATGCTGAAGATGGGCCATGCGTTCCTTGTCACTACTAGCAGACGGAGGATGTTTGCCCTTGGGTTTGGAGCAGGTGCTAGCACTCGCTTGGACACAGTGGTGCTGCCGCAGTTCTCTCGAGGCCTGCATGCTTCTGCTTCCTCCCTTGTGGAGCCCCGAGCCGTCATGGAGAAAGGTCCGGCTACCCCGCCCAAGAGACTACCGAGACAGAGATTCCCAACTGTGCCCCAGCTATTCCAGCCACTCCAGCCGAGGTACCAGACATCTGAGTGAAACCTTCTCTGGTGGCCAGTCCCAGATGAATCTCTATGTGTCTGCAGTGGCACGAATGACCCCAAGTGAGATCAGAAGAAATGCCCAGCTGAGTCCAGCTCAGACTGCACGATTTTGAGCAAATAATGGTTTTGTTTGAAGCCAGTGAATTCTGGGGTGGTTTCTGAGGCAGAAATGGATAACTGAAATAGTGTTTGGTATCCAGAATGGAGAGCTGCCATAACAGAAACTTAGAACCTGTGGTGTTAGTGCTAGGACTGGGTTGAATACAATCGCTGGGCAGCAGGGAGACTATTAACGGAGGCTGGGCAAGCACGGAGGAAATCGCTGTTGGAGGCTGGAGAAGGGGCACACTTATCTATTGGCAAAACAATGGTGAGCCTGTATCTTGGAATACAGCAAAAATACCTAACCAAGTTGTGGATCTGGCTAGGAGAACTTCCAAGAAGAATGCTGAAAGTGACAAAGGGTTTTTGAAAAATCCTCTATAGTAGGGTATTAAAAGAGAGAGAACTTAAAGAAGAAACTGTGCAGTTTTCAAGCAGAATTTAGAAAAAATGCTTTCAAGCTGAAACTTGCAGGGTTAGAAAATCAAACTTTTTCAACTGCCAGCTTCTCTAATCAGCATGAGGTTTTAAAGTAAAAAAATCAAATCAAATCAATCAATCAATCTAGAAAGTTACCAGTAAAACTATGACCTCAGGGTCAAGCTCAAATCAGAAGCATGGCAGTAGGACCCTTTGTTACTCCCACCTCAGAAGGATGTAGATGTAAGCCTCATAAGGCTATCTCAGACAAAAAGCGTCTAAAATCTTAAGGGTATTTACATCCTGGGCTCATATTCAAGGTAGACAGGGGCCTTCTTGAAGAGATTTGGGGTGTGGGTTCTGTCTGGAGTAACTTAAAATTTGCAGGTCTACACAATTTTTTAAAGGGGTTGTGCCAGTTTGGACTACAAGGGAGAGAGAGGTGGGAAGCAAGATGAGTGAGCTCATCATCTGCAACTCAGGCCTTTCTTACAGAAAAGGAAAGACTACTCAGAAAGAAGGGTCAAGAGCAGAGAAACAGATTAGGGAACCAAGGCCAGGAAACCAAAATGGGCCATAATCAAGGAATATTCCTTATAATGCAAGTCATCAGGGGACCTGGTGACATACAGCCAGATGGGGTTCAGAATCGACAGGGAACAGTGATTGCTATGTCTTTCCCATCTCCTCTCTTTAAAACTGCCATGACTTCCCTATTCCTGCCATACTGTCATGTTGTGCTGGAAGCTGAGTTGATTCTCTCAATCACTAGGTTATAGTACCTGCTTTAACATTATATATTAATAGGAGAGATACTTAACCATAAAGTAATTAATTTTAGTTTTACAAAATGTCCTCTTTACATAAATATCACACAGAAACAGATGAACAGTTTTAGAAACTCTTTTATATGTTCTCTAGGCTCTATGGAAATGCAATTTTGCTGGTATTTTGTTTCATCATTTCGAGAGAAGAAGATATTTAAAGTTGTGTTTCCCATCCACAATCTGAAATGCCAACTACTCTTCACCACCAGAACAACACCTGACTTATGTCATATACTGAGATTCCACGGTTGCCAGGACCCCTACCTCCATGTTCCCACACTGGAGTAAAGAACACAAAACTGATGAGGTAGGTTTCAACACAGAAAGTAAGCAAAGCAGCCAAAAAGAGTACTAACCGAGTGATGGAGAAAGCAATGGAAAAGTAATGGAAACTTTCAATGATGGGTTATTTCATGTCCTCCCACTAGCTACTAAGCGCTGCTAACTCATGGGAGAGGTTAGAGCCACTTAGTGGCAAATAATCTGGGAAAGTTAGAAGGTGGACGGACGGTAGTTTCTAGCTTTCCTACAGGGTGACTTACCTTTTCCAAAACTTTAGCAATTCGCGTGCCAATTTGTTCGAGCGACTGCTGTGGATATTGGTCTTTGCCAAGATTTTGCAGTACCTGGTACAGGGAAAGATGGCAGGTGAACGCAACGAAAGGAGCAGATCTAGGTGCCGCTGCTGACGCTGAGTTGGACACTAGAGCCCAAAAGCAAACGGCTGCTCTGGGGGTACGTGCTGTGTCCTGCTGGTCGGGCACTTTGTAGAAGACGTGTGGAAGCCATTACAGCATCCCTTCATGCCCTCCCACTTAACAAAAACTACAGACATGTAAAACACATTCATTACAGCACATTAGAAAATAGAGTAAATAAAGAAAATTAGAACACTCTGTAATCCTGTCACCAGGTGTAACCAGTGTTAGTATCTATATACTGATCGTTCAGGTATTTTTCTAAAATAATATGTATATATACATATTACTTCTCTCACAGAATATGGGATCACACTGCATACTGTCACATATTTTCACATAATATGAAGATTTCTTTATGCCAATAAATGTATTTCTACTACATTTTTCTTGAGGGCTCCACTGTATCTTATTTCTGTACAACGCTTATTTAACAAATCCTCTATTCTTGGACACTTGTGATATGTTTCTCCAATTGTTCTTCTGGGTATACTGTTTGCTAGGTATATGCCGGGTCTGCTCACATTCCTTGCCTTCTTCAGTGCCAAGAGGAGAATAAGCTGCCCTAAATAATTCTTACAAGAGCCTCTGTCTGATGGCCAGCAGGATGCTACCTACCTTGAGGAGTGTATCAGAATTAAAATTTCCTGGCCATTAAAAGAAAAGCATAAACTCAATCTCAGGGCCTGAAAGAAATTAGGCCTGGCCTAAAGTCACTAGATGACAGCCAGCTGAAAAAGGGCAAAAAAATATGGCCTGGCCACTGGGCTTTCTGCTATCAGCTGCGTCATCACTGCGGGGCTGAAAACTACGGACAGGCTTGACTGAAGCAGAGCACTCACCTCTGTTAACTGACTCTCACCCGTGTAGTGCAGGCTGGCCCGGTTGGAGACCCCGTGCAAGTGGTCCAGGGTGTGCATGCTCGTGGGGAGATTGCCGTTGCAAAGAGGCTCCATCGCTGGCTGCTGTATGGGAGTGGCAAAGTCTATGTGTTCTGTGATGCTGGAAAAGGGAGATTCCCATGTTAGCCATGGAAAATCTGAGAGGGTGGGGAGCAAGAGTTTTAATAATCAGCGGATCGTTAACTTCAGTACGTTACTAGTACCGTCTGGAGCCACAGACTCACAGACTGGAGACCTCAGAAGTGATCTAGTCTGATCTCTCATCTTACAGGTGCAAGGATCCAGTGCCTGCCAATAACTGTCTGTTGAATGTATGAGCAGAAAGCATACCCCAGGTCAAAGGAGCAGTGCTAGAACCTGAGTCCTGAACTCCATGATTTCCCGGTCTGCTCAAGCTGCCTCCTTTCTATGCACCATGGTGTCTGGTTTGGTCACTGCCATTGGCCACTTCTTCTCACTGGGGAAGTTTTGAACCTGACAAGTTTTATTCTAGGATTTCTTCTTTCAAGGAAAAAACTTCTTTTTCAGTGATAAATACCTGCAAGTGGTTCCTATCTTTTATTTTCCCTTTATGCACAGAAGCCCACCCCACAGGAAAAGTGACCTAAAGTTTAGACAGTAAATTTTAAACAGATGTAGCTGTTCAATGTATCTATGCATAAGATGCAACTCCCTTTCGTAGTCCCAAAGTGGTCATTTTTCTGCTATATGCAGGCTAAATGTTATACACTATCATATATGCTGATATGGCAAACAGGCATGGCCACATTTTATTTCTAGGTATTTAAAGCTTTCATATATGTTAGGCAAACATTCATTCATTCTTTATTCAGAGCCTCCAACATGTCCACACCAGAGCTATAATAATTAACAAGACATATCGAATCCCTGCTGTTAAGGTGCTCGTGGTCTTGTGAGTGCCTGGGTTATCACAGATGTCATAAAAGATGAAAACAAGGTGCAGTGTCAGTACACTATGGGGAGGTATGTATTTCCCCTCTGCAGATGGAGGAAGGAGGTGGTTAGTGAAGGATTCTCTGAGGAAGTAAGATTTAAGTCAAGACCAGAAGGATGAGTGTGAATGAATCAGGTAGGAAGAAGGTGGTGAGAACATCACCGCACACAAAGGGACACCAGGTGTGAAGGCCCTGACAGAAGGAAGGGTGGTGAGGATGGAAAGACATGTAGCAGTAGATGACAAAGGGCTTTGTGGACCATGACAAAGAACAGTAAGAAGTTATTAGAGCATTTTAAGAATTATTTGACTTGTATTTGAGGAAGGAGTCTGAGTACTGTAGGAAGAAGGGACAAAACAGAGTCAAGAGTGAATAAAGCACGAAGCCCAGCTAGGAGGCTACTGACTGAATCAAAGTGGAGATGATGGTGATCTGGTTTAAGGGAGAAGCAACAGAGATGGAGAAAAGCTGATGGCTTTGAAAAAGACTCAGAGGGTGCAAGTGGTAAGAATGGATAACAGACTGGATCTGAGGGTTAAGGGAAAGGGATCATTAAGGACAACTCCCAGGTTTCTGGCCTAAGCACTGCTAGAGCTATCTACTAAGAATAAGAAACAGAAAACACACAGAACAATGATTTTTTGGAAGAAGAGTAGACAAGAAAATTATGAGTTTGGTTTTCCTGAGCTTGAGGGGTCTCAGCGGTATCGAAGCAGAGAGACAAGGGAGATAACTGGACAGATGGGTTGAGGAACTTGAAGAAAAATCTGACCTGGAGATTCAAATTTGAGAGCTGTCAATATATTGGTGGTGACAGAAGTTCTCGGAGTACATCAGTCTGACTAGGAGTGATTCTAAGATAAAAAGGCTGAGAGGTCAATCTTGGGGAACTCTAACATTTAAAGGGTAGAAAATGAGCCAGCAAAAGAGAATGAGTATCCAAGGAGGAAAAAGCAGTTATCGGAGGGGCAACCTTGCTCAGCTTGGGTCTTGGTAGGTGTTTGTAAATCTGCATATGCTCCGGCTCCCTTTTTAAGTACACAATGTCAGAAACCACAGGTTTTCCTATTAAGAGGGATCTAGTCTTCAACTCAAACTAAGTTTGTTACACACTTCCGGAGAGCTTACAAAGTGTGGGGGATGGCACTAAGGAGGGAGGGCACATTCACTGTTTCAATACAATGGGCTGTGTCCACCTGTGGCCTGTGGTCAGCAATGGTCATCCTCGGAACCACCAAGCCTAAAAAGGACAACTCCTCTAATAGCTGCTGCCAAAGAAGGGCATCCCTGAAGTCAATGGAGGCCCAACGGGTTCACTGGTACACGAATACCACGAAGGAGGGAGGGGTTTAAGATACTCACTCAATGTTTTTTGAAGAAACTGCAAGCCAGGTACTCACGATGGCAGTCAGCTCTACCCAGCGGAGTTTGAGGCACTCGTCTGGGCTGGGCCACCCCAGACTCTGGTAGTCACGCTTTTTTCCTAGAAGGAAAATATATCATCAATGGACACAACTGCAAAGGAACAGAACGCACAGTGTCTTAGGTGCTGGTGATTACTTCACCCAGGCTGGTGTGTTTGGAGGGGCCAGTCGTTCTTCTAGTCTTTAGGATTTTTACCATCTACAGAATTAAAATCTTGTCATTCACAGCAAAGGGAGTAAGATTATCTGAGTAAAGTCTTGGGCTCAAAGACAGATGACGAAGTAAGAATAAATTGAGTTCTTTGTTGGATTTAAGACTGATCAACATAAGATAAGAGCTAAGATATTCTTCATTGTTAACATCTTACCAAATTTCATTTTTACCACTCTACATTTTGATTTTATAAAGACAAGTGCGACTTAGGAGGAGCATATATGGCTAAAGCAAGGCTTCTCGTCCTGGCAGTGCTGACATCGTGGGCTGGATGCGGTTCTGTTGTGGGAGCTGTCCTGTGCACTGGAGGATCTTTACTGGTATCCCCAGCTTCTAACCTATAGAACCAGCAGCACCCTCCCCCAATGTGACAACCAAAATGTGCCCTGGGAAGACAAAATCACTCCTGGTGGAGAACTGCTGTGGTAGAGAAAAGCAGCAGATGGGGAATAAAGGTGACAATGAAAGGTTATCATTTATTTCCAGAGCACTTACTGTGTGTTCAGGTCCTGTGCTAAGTGCATTACAACCACAGCCTCATTTCTCAGCTGGGGAAACGGAGGCACAGAGAGATCAAGTGACTTGCTCAAGGTCACCTGGCTAGTAGAAGGCAGAGCTCGGATCCAGATCCAGGTCAGTCTGAGTGTAACATGTATGCTTCCAATAACCATGCTATTTAAAGCTATACTGGGCTTTTAAAGCCCCGTTAGTTGACACCCTTCGCAGGTACTACCTTTTGTGTGGAGGCCCTTCACTTAGATTGAGTCCCCCAGAAAAAAACAGAACTAAGTCTTGTCTGGGAAGGGTCTTCTGGAGGTCTTACAATACAATGAATGGACAGGTAGGAGAACTTTGGTTCTGCGTAACTTTTTTTATAATGTAGGAATTTACCAATAACATAAAACTGTTTGAAGTACAAGCAGGGCCTTAGATTTAAATAAAATAGAAACGAATAGTTTGGAAGAGTTTAAAATGAACCCTGCTTAAATGAATAACTGAAAGAATTAAATCATAAGTTTCACAATAAAGCTTATTTTTCTATTATGTTTAAGAAATTCACTTGAAAAACATTTATTGAACGTCTATCATAAGGGCCTGGGAATGGTGTTAAGACACTAGGGATACAGAGGCACCTGGGTGGCTCAGTTGTTAAGCGTCTGCCTTTGGCCCAGGGCGTGATCCCAGGGTCCTGAGATCGAGCCCCACATCAGGCTCCCTGCTCCACTGGGAGCCTGCTTCTTCCTCTCCCACACCCCCTGCTTGTGTTCTCTCTCGCTGGCGTCTCTCTCTCTGTCAAATAAATAATTAAAATCTTAAAAAAAAAAAAAAGACACTAGGGATACAGAGGGGAATAATAAAGAAGGGGTCTGCCTTTGAGGTCACAGTCCAGTGAGGATGGTAAACATAAATCCTGGGATACAACAGGATGAGTGCCAGAGTGAAGGTATAGGACAACTGCAGGGAGGGGAGAGCAACTAATTCTGCCTGAAGGTACCAAGGAAGTGAAGGCACGTGGCATATGAAGCTTAAGGACGAGTGATATTTTAGCACTGCTGAGGTGGCCGGAGGACATTCCAGGCAGAGGAAACAGCACGTGCAAAGGCAAGGGGTAGAATAAGAGCATGGTTTGTTCAGAAAAAAAACAGCATGAAGGACAGAGACAGGCTGGATGCTTGTATACCACACAAGGAAGTTTGGACTTCATGCTATAGGCCATGGAGAGCCTCTGAGCCCACATCTCCCCATCTTGTTCACAGGAATGTCCTAAGAGATTCCGTTAAATGCTTTGCTGAAATCTAGTTACATTGTATTTACGACACTTCCCTGGTCTTTCAGTCTGGTAGCCCTCCCCAAAAAAGGAAATGAAATTAATTTTGCATTATTAGTTTTACTAGTTCTTAGTAAATCTACAGTGGTCCTTTCTGATCTCCACTCTTCCCCATGGGCTCATAAACTATCTGTTTTAGAATTTGCTTCAGAGGGGCGACTGCGTGGCTCTGTCGTTGAGTGTCTGCCTTCGGCTCAGGTCATGATCCCAGCGTTCTGGGATTGAGCCCCGCATCGGGCTCCCTGCTTGGCTGGAAGCCTGCTTCTCCCTCTCCCACTCCCCCTGCTTGTGTTCCCCCTCTTGCTGCCTCTCTCTCTGTCAAACAAATAAATAAAATCTTAAAAAAAAACTTAAAAAAAAAAAGAATTTGCTTTAGAACTTGGTCAGGGTTTACCATGAAGCTTATCTCTTGGTAGTGAAGAGAATCAAGATTTATTTGAAAACCAGGATACTGAACCTCTCTGACCACCTGTCATCTCTTCCAAGCCTTAGAACTTTTCATGCTAATGACAGCAAGTAGTTCCCTGATGTCATCTGCAAGTACATTCAATGCCCTAAGTGGGCCCACCCACTTGAATCCATTTAAAACCACTTACGTGCTTTCCTAGCATCTCAACCATACCAAGCTTTAATTTTCACTTTTTCAAGAAATTCTTAGTTTTTTTTTTGTAAAAGTAATATAGGCTTATTATAAAATATTTAGAAAATGGAAAAGCATGTAGAAGAAAACAAGAAATTACCCATATCCCTATCAGCACCCAGAGAAGACCACTTACATTTTGGTATATTCTCTTCTATACTTGTTTCTATGTACTTGTTTATTTTAGTTTCTTTCATCAAATCTAAGAGGTCATAAACTGTAACATGTACATTATTTTACATGGTGTAAGAAAGGAAAACACTGCCAATTATTACGTAAAATATCATCAGTTTAAAATATATCTCAATTGCAGAGATAAAGAGACGTGAACAAGTATAGTCATAATACAGTACATTTACTATTTTACAAAAATTGAAGTATTCTATCTGCTATTTCATATCTGCTTTTGTTCACTTATTAAATTACAAGCGCCTTGGCAGCACAGTACATAGCATGGACATTCTGTAATTTATTTAGGCAATTATCAACATTTAGGTGGTATACAATTTTTTATTATGATAAGCAACCCTGTGATCAATCTTTGCACTTCTGTCTTTGGCACCTGTAAGATGATTTACCTAGGGTAAATTATTGGAAGTAAAATTGTTGGTATATTTTTAAATTTTCTGATATATATCATTGAACGATCCCAAAATTCATCTCAGTAACTCTGTGTATTGCAAATTTAAGACAGTTTGATAAGCAAAAATGGCATGTCGCTGTTTGTGTTTGCATATCTTTGATTGCTAGTGAACCTGAACGTTTTGTCGCAAGTTCAGTGGCCAATTGTATGTGCGTACCTGGCGAACTGCCTCTGTACTTGCACATATCTTACTGAAATGCTGTGTTTTTCATATTGATTTGTAGGTGTTATTTTATTTTTTTTAAAAGAGTTTACTTATTTGAGAGAGAGCAGAAGCAGGGAGAGGGAGGGGCTGCGGGGGAGGGAGAAGCAGACTCCCTACTGATCGGGGAGCCCAAGGTGGGGCTCAGTCCCAGGACCCCAAGATCATGACCTGAGCCAAAGTCAGGTGCTCAACTGACTAAGCCACTCAGGTGCCCTGTAGGTGTTCTTTAAATGGTACTGATATTCTGTGTTTATCACATATTCTATAAAAATATAAATATTCTGCAAAAATACTTTGTTTCAGTCCTTTGCCTTTCTATTTTATGGTGTTTTCTGGTGCCAGAATTATTTTTTTCTTTTTCTTTCTGCCTTAGAAAGTCCTTTTCCACCTGAAAAGTATATAAATATTCATGTAAATTTTCTACTTTTATGATTTCATTACATTTATTATTTAATGGAATTTTCATTTCCATAAGGATGTTTTACATTTTGAACACTCGTTTCCTTGCTACAGAAGGCAGGCCTAGTAGAGGAAGTGTTGCTTTCTTTCTGTAACCTGTTAAACACACAATGTCACCCTTGAACAGTAAAGCTATCAACTCCAGCCAAGACAAAATGTCCTTTTTGGTGCTCTGTATTTTTCAAGTAACAGTGCACTCTGGGATTTAGCCAAACTGACACCATTCTTTATATTTTATTATGTGCCCCCTGCTTTCAGCTTTGGTAAGTACACCAAATTAAATAAGACATGTTTTCATGAAGTTACCTTGAATTTTTGAAGTCTAAGATAGTGAAAATATCCTTAAAAAAAAAAAGATTTAAAAAAAAATTTGATCACCACTATTTCATTGCTAGAAACGAAAGTCAACTGGGCCCAAGGCAATGGCCCTGAACCTGGAGTCCCAAGATGCACTTCGGGACAACTATGAATCCTAAAAGTACCTGACAAATTCTGATGTACATGCATTTTTCCTGGGCGTAGTTCTAAAGCATATATCTAATACCAAAAGAGATATCTGACACATAAATATAAAATGTTAATATTTATTGAGTCCTATGTAGCCACTTCATTTTACATGTGTAGTGCTTTTACAAGCACTTTACATGTATAATTCCTATAGTCCTCACAACCACCCTATAAGCTAGATGTGATAATTTTAAACTAGACTGTCAAGAATCAATAGGATATTTAAGTTCAAGATGAAAAGAAGATAGGCCTGATAGGCAATGGTAAAAAAAAGTCATGTCAAAACAAAATTTATATACCAATAACTGTTTCCTCGTTCGCTTAGCCCTACTACCTTCTCATCTGCTCTCCTTCAAGTCACAAGCACATCCTTAGTGAGAAATGAGACAGTGAGATCTGAACAAAGAAACTGGCATATTAAACATTCAAGTTTACCTTGTGGCCCAGGAGACGCCACCTTTGGGCCAGTGATCTCCAGGTTCGCTTGGTAACGATGTACATTTTCTGCTTGATTATGTTCTACCTTTTTCCCAGGAGTTTTCTTATGATCTCCTTTGGGTTTCTTTACACGTTTGACCTGAAATGTGATCTGGAAAATGGAGACGTGTTGGGGACAAATTAGACCAATTATCAAATTGGCAGTGGATACTGGTGGCTTTAAAGAGTAACCAATCCTAGGGGCACCTGGGTGGCTCAGTTGGTTAAGCTTTGGACAGGAGCACAGGATTGTGAGATCGAGCTCTGCATCAGGCTTCACGCTGAGCAAGGAACCTGCTTAAGATTCTCTCCCTCTGCCCCTTTCCAAGCCAACCCCACCCCAACCCACCCCACCCCACCCAACTCTTACGATTTCTAAAACAAAAAACAAAAAACAAAAAAACCAGTAACCAGTCCTGTGCCAGATAGAGCTGATTCTCTCCTTCCGTTTAATTCTTACAGATCTAAATGAAAAATGTTTGGTGAAAGAAACAAAATAACCTAGCCTTGAAGGGTGTATAGAGGAAACTGGAAATGAAGACGTCTGAACTGGGCAGCTGCAGCCTTCCGCTTCCTCTGTCTCCTGGAAGAACTATCAATACAGAAGTAAAGGGACATGCTTCCTGCAGTACAATGCCCACACGAAGGCTGACTGGAGGGTGGAGTAAAGTGGTGCTACGTCCCCAAGAGAAACACCACACTTTGTAAGCTAGGAAGCCCCCACCCTCACGAAGACCTGGGCTCCAGTTTGGTATGAACTGAGTTGGCAAACTCTCACCCATTCTGTGGCTTCATCATCTTCACTTCTGCAGTCTCCGTAGCAAGAGCTTCTGGCCACTCCATCCTGGGGACCCTTCTTCAGTACCCGTATCCCCTGCAAGTCCAGACGCCGCCCCTTCATCTCCAGGGCTCCCCCAAAGCCTTCCAGGGGCCACGCCTGTTGAAATTCGTCCACCAAAGCCAGTATCTCTTCAGACATTTTTGTTTCATCTGAATTCTCCATCTCATCAGAACCATTGCTCTCCTCAACCACTGTACCTGAAATTCGAGTGCCTGCATGTCATTAAAAATTACATAATACTCACTGCAGTACTTGAATGACTCCAACCTTGCTGTCTGAGCAGCTTTGGCTCTGCTTGGAGGAAATTCTATAGCCCACTCATAAAAATGCCATTCATCATCCTCAAAATGCACAATGAAGCATCCTCTTTGCTATGTAGCTTTGTCAAAAGCTTGGATGAGGACAACAGTAGCAGCGAGGGGTGGGTAGGCACTGATTATAACACTAGTGAGCAAGGGGATGGCTATTTTATAGACGTATTATTTTTTAAATAAAAAAAAAGACCCACTTGCCTTAGATATAAGACATAGATGACAAAGATGAAGTTTATTATGATGTTATTTATTGAATATGTGGGATTCTTGAAGCTTTATTCAAACAGCATATGACATATCATAGCCGCATGTCCAGGCCATACAGTCTAACTGCCTTACCTGAATGATGATTTGTTTAATGGGGAATTATCCTAATTTTACATTCAGGCTCCTATTTTCACTAATGGCTGGTATAAGAAATAGTAATGGAGCAGTGTAATGTTTTCCTAAAATGGTTATCGAGACATTATTCGTTACGTTGCTCAAGTTTCTCATGTAAAGACTTCCATGGATGTTTCCCAGAGCAACAGACTAGAAAAATTCTTTCTCTTGAGAAGTCACTGTTTCAATATATTAATGGTTACACAACCCTACAGGTTCCCCTCTATACCTAGATAACTAGAACATTTAGGGCAAAAATTTGTCTGTGTTTCTTAATAGAATGCTTTCCTTTCTTTAAAAAAAAAAGACCTTATTACTTAACTTTTGCTCTTTTGAATTAATGGCTGAATCTTATACTGTGTGTTCCAGGAAAGTTCTCTCCAATCCTCTCTGGAAGTAGACAGGGTACAAAAACAAATAAAATGGAATGCCTCCTTTTGTAATATACATCTACTGGACAGCCTGAGAGCTCAGGGTTGATTGCTCTGAAAATGCCAGTCTACATTATCCTAGTTAAGTTATCCCAATAACCTTCAGTTGGTAATTCCAGCTTGTTCAGAGATTTAGAACATGGTATTAATAAGGCCAAGGTCAGGAATCTCATTTCTGTATTGACCAGACCTATAAACATAGTGAGTAACCCACCTTAGAAATGCATAGTACTAGTCTCTAAGGAGGCGTGGGGTGAGAAAGGTGGCTGACCTCCAAGGCTTAAAGCAACATAAGCTTTGAGCCCTCCTCACAGAACTTCTGCAGTGTCACTCTTGGCTCTGGTGGTATCTCTATCTTCCATTCCACTTTCTACTCCAGAAAGTGGGAAGGTCTGTTGTCAGGCTGGGAGTACCATTAGAGATCTGTTCTTCTTTCTTGAAAAAGCTGTAAGTCTCCTCCACTTGTTAACAAGTGACTTTGAAATGTACCCTTTCACGTAAGTTTCTTTTAGGTTTTTTGAACCAATCTGCTGGTTTTTCTTGCTTATTACTATCAGTGTTATTAATGAAGTTCTGATGAGCAAAAAGTAAAATAAGGGTCTGCAAAGGCGTCTTCTTTAGGATATTTAGATTAAAATGGTTGGATATTGCCTAAATCACGTGGCAAATAATATAAATGTAGGGTTGACAAAGAGTTCTAATTTTTAGTTTCTATCTTGTTTACGACTATATCTTGAATGTCCAACATCGTACCTGACACTCAAGAGGAACGGTTGTAGAATGAATTAATGGAACTCGGGAATAATTTGGTTTGTGAGGTTCTTAAGGATCTGCTGTTCCTACCTTTGCCTTGTCCTGCTGGCGATTCAAGACTTTATAAACTCTAAGATTTACCTTGTCATGTGTTAAAGACAGGCATCATGTCTTTTACTTAGTGTCTGACATACTATATGATTTGCAAATTTCTCAGTAGCTACCTCAGGAAAACACCTGGACAGGGTTGCTATGGGGACCTCAAAAAGCAACTTAATTAGAAGAACTGCTTGTCATCTGACTTGTAGCAACAGAGTTCTAAATATTCCTCAGGTTATTTTAGCCTCCTCTCCTTCCTTCTCCTATGGCCACCATGGGATTCCCTGCACCTAGCCCTGAGACAGGAAAGGGTTTTTGATAGATTTGGCTGCAGTCAAGAGTATGGGCTTAAAGAAAAGTAGGTTTTGGCCAAAGGTAGACTGCAGGTAACCAATTCCCCAGTGTATAGTTAGAGCTGCATATGGATGCGGGGTTTGGAGGCCTTATTTCCATTCAGTAACTACTCCTATTTAGAAAGCATTTTAAATAAATAAAGTTGTTCAGTTGCAAAGAGTTCTGCAAGTCCAGTTCCAAAGGTTAATGCTCCCCTATGCCCAGACCATATGGTAACATATATATCATTATTGAAAAGTTCTTAGAGAAAGGGCCTTTCATTGATGGAAACTGGTATTCCAATCAAGAGAGACTAATAAACCAATCTTTATTTATTTAGAACCTACTATGTGCCTATCTCTATGCTATGAGCCATATAGGTGGGAACAAAAGGAATCTGACTCTGAGGAATTAAATACAGTTCAACAACATGGGGGTGAGGGGCGCTGAGCCCCGGACAGTTGAAAATCCACATATAGCTTTTGTTTCTCCAAAAACTTAGTTACTAATAGCCCACGGTTGACCGGAAACCTTACCGATAACATTAACAGTCGATTAACACGTATTTTATATGTCATAGGTATTATATAATGTATTCTTACAATAAAGGAAGCTAAAAAAATGTTATTAAGAACATAATAAGGAAGAGAAGAAAAAGCACTATATGGTATTTATCCAAAAAAATCTGCATACAAGTGGATGTGTGCACTTCAAACCTGTATTGTACAATCAACTGTACCTTCAACTGTACAATCAAGCTGGAGACACAAAACTATATACATTAAACAATCGGAGAACGATTACATTTAAATACTTCTTTTCTAAAGGAAAAGCATAACAAAGGGTGCTCACAACATGCTCCCAAGAGGAATACTGAGGCAGGATTTAGACAGGCAGGGGTCAGGGAGGGCATTCCCGAGAGGAAGGAGCTTGAATGTATATACTCTCACACTCACATGTACACACACTGATGTAGGCATAAGGAAGGCAATACATGAAGGCACCACTAATTTCACATGAACTAGAACAAAGAATGTATATAGATGGTATCAGCAAACAAGATACTTAGGGAAGGTGGGTGACACAAGGATGTCTGGGAAAGTAGGGAGGCAGACTCATTGTAAAGGGAGCCTCCTGTTTGCTAAGCAGAATAACAAGCTGGGAGCCATAACGTGGAACATGAAGGCCAGAGCGGTAAACCAGCTGGCATACTCAAGGATGGAGAAGGAAGACAGAGGAGTGAGACCAGTTAGAAAGGTGTTTCAATAATCTCTACATAAAGTTATTTAAAGAGAAGCTGGCTTAGGGTGAAGATTGTAAAAGGGGAATTTTAAAAAGGGACGAGAAAGAGGTACGTGAAGAAATTTCAGCGGAGAAAAATAGAATTTGGTGGTTAAATGGATATAATGACAAACCACAGGGTAAATTCAAAGATAATTTCAAGATTTCAAAGCCTAATGTGAAACAGGGACCTTTTTACTTATGTGAAGTTATAGAATCTGTGAAAATGAAAACAATGCTATGTACAAAGACTATGGAGTTGGGAGAGGGCCAAAGGACACATCATGCTGGGATTTCAGACACTTATTAATTCACTTAAGTATTTGTTACATATGTCCAAAAATGTGCTGAGGGCTCGTAATAGAACCACCCATGGAGCTTATGGTCCAGGTTAGAATGGACGGAGGCACATATCTCCAGGCATTATCTAATTCTGGAAATAGAGAATTTAGGTTTGGAGAGAGGTCTGGACTATAGCAGGATCACAGAAGGCTTTAAATTATACTTGAAACAAGAAGAAAAAGTAAAATATTAGGATTGCTGCTTGTGGGACCAATGGGGTAATGTAAACTAAAAACAGAGAAACAGATCCGTTATCTCTTATTATTTACTTTATCCTCTTTATCATGTACCATTTTCACAATGGAAAAAGGAGAATAAATATTATGAAGTGAAGAGACTGTGAGCACCCACAGTGAGGCTTAGATGAGCTTGTGTGTCTTCACTTGGATGAATCCTATCTCAGGGTACTAGGAAAACTTATAGTTGAGTTTGAGCCATGTCAGGTAATGACTTATATATAATTTACTAGGAGAATTTACTAGGAGAAGACTAGAAGTGTTGAGAGATGGAGAGAAGCATATGTTGTCCTCAAAAAGAAAAAAAAAAAAAGGAGAAGAAGAAGGGGAGGAGGAAAGAGAAGAAAAAGAAGTCCAGCATAATCCCGAAATGTTCCAGACACCCCTGGAGATTCATTGGTAAGTCTGGGCACTGTAGTGTAAGAGATTTTCAAAGCAGGGGCGCCTGGGTGGCTCAGTCAGTTAAGTGTCTGCCTTTGGCTTAGGTCATGATCCCAGAGTCCTGGGATCAAGCCCCACATCGGGTTCCCTGCTGAGCAGGGAGCCTGTTTTTTCCTCTCCCTCTGCCTGCTGCTCTCCCTGCTTGTACTCTCTCAGTCAAATAAATAAAATCTTTATTAAAAAAAAGATTTTCAAAGCAGAGCACATTGATAGAAACGTGACTTGGTGAAAATGCCCAAAACCATATTGACTGAAGAAACCAAAGGGACCCTGTAGAAGGAACAGTAGCTAACATAGTACACAAAAAAAATCAGGCTTGAAAAATATTTTGCTAGAAAGATTTTTTTTCTTCTTCTTTTTAAAACATTTTCTTTATTTTTTGACAGAGAGACCGAGAGAGAGAGAGAGAGAGTGTGTGTGGGGAGGGGCAGAGGGAGAGAGAGAGTTCCAAGTGGATTCCATCCTGAGCGCAGTGCCTGACGTGGGGCTCAATCTCAAGACCCAGAGACTGGGGCCCTGAGATCATGACCTGAGCAGAAAGATTTTTTTTTTTTAATTCTAGAAAGATTACTTTGAGATTGGTGAAGGTCCTAAGAGCCCTAACTGGAGCTGTTCAAGGAAATAAGGACATTTAGCTGAAGGAAGCAAAAACATGGGGGGTAGGGTAGGTAGGAAAAGAGTCACCCTCAAATGTGATATTAATGAGACAAGACAGACTTTGTTAGCTTCAGAGGGCAGGACCGGAGATGAGAAGTCACATTTTAGCTCAATATTAGGAAAGACTTTTGAACAGTCAGAAAATGGAATGGGCTACCAAGGGAGACTGAGCTCCCTGCGCCTGGAGCAGAAGCCGAAGCCAAACAATGACTTGTTGAGGACGCTCCTGAGACGGAGTGGGACACCAGAAGATGAGCAAAAGAAAGTGACTGCACTGGGTAAGAAACAGTATTAATAATCTTGGAAGAGAGGTTTGTATCGAGAAGAGTTTCAGGAAGCAGAGAATGAAATGGAAGTTGAGTTCTACATTCAAAACAAAGCAGACTAACAGGAAACAGAGGTAAAGATCACACATTCGAAGATATGACCAGCAAAAAAAAAAAAGTCCTTCCTTCAAAATTTGACTCAAAACATCTCCAGAAAGTCTTACATGATTAATACCAACAAGCCTGAGTACTAGAATGTGGTTTCTGAAGGCAAGCAGGGTACCTTCTACCTCTGAGAATGATGGCACAGAGAAATACATACCTCTGTCTCAGCAAATAAAAGAACATACTGTGGAATTAAGACAAATTTGGTTTCAAACAAAGATTCCACCACCATAAGACCTTCAGCAATTCTGCCTTGAGTTCTAGTATTTTCTTTAAAAGGCAGTGATCTGGTTTTGAAGTCACAGTATAAAGCTGCTGTAGACTTCCTTAAGATTTCATGCATACACAATGGCATAATATTTAAAGCCAGTAATCGCAAAGCACAAGAGGCTTAAATGAAATCACTCAGACTTAGGTAGGTAAGGAAATTCACTTCTGAGAAAAAAACGACAAATCATCAATTTTCATTTGCACCAATCGTGTTTTAGCTGGGTCAGGATAGCAAGGGAAAACTGGGGATTTCAAGAAGATAACCCAGAAAAGCAAAAAGATAGTCTTTCCTCTAACCACTCTTGTGCAAATGTCAGGGTTCCCTCTAATTGAACAGACGTTTATTGAGCAGATACTGTGTGTATGTACTTGTGAGGACTTTGGCTCACAAGCAGCCTCTAAGTCTGGAAGCAGTACAGTCACGCCCATGTGTGCAGAAATGAACATTCACTGAGCTCCCAACTGTGTACCGGGCTCTAAAAGAAATGTTTCATTTAAATACTGATCACTTGAGGCATTTTTTTTTTTTAATTAATGAGGTAAGGGAAGCTCAGAAAGATTAAGTAACTTGCCCAAGATTTAACAACTAGTTGGTGTTGGTGCAAGGACATGGTAGCAGGATCCCTGACTACAAAGCCTCTGCTCTTCCTTCCACATCTAAGGTTTACTGAGAAGGAATTCTGTACTAGACGATGAGGTATTAAAGCAGTGGTTTTTCAAATGTTAATCAGTGACACAATCTGTGCCAATCCTTAGCAAAACGAGAAACAAAAAGGATATGTATATAAAATTATAATAGACACACACACACACACACACACACACGTATGTCCAGATACAAATTTTTGGAGTAAGGTTGTCGACTGTCCATTTTTTAAAAAGACTTGACCTTTATTCTGAGATTGTACTTTTTGACATTAAAATTTTCTTTGTTTTATAAAATACTGGTAACAGCAGATGCTAGTTTTCTTTAAAAATGACTTTACAGAAAATACATTTTGTCATACTGTAAAACAAACAAACAACAACAACAACAAAACCTGTATGTTCTTTGTGCAGAATGTTTTGTGCAGATGAGTTTTAGTTATGCTACCTACTGACGATCTTGGGCAAGGGACCCAACTTCTCTGATTCTCAATTTTCTCATCTATAAGATGGGCTTGATAAAAATATCTATTTCACACCGTTAACACATTAATTCCTAAGTTTGTAAATTATATATAAGTGCTGCTGAAGTGAGCATATGTTTATAAATTGTAAAGTAACATATAAAGGTAATGATTATCATAAGTTTATGGTTACTGGAAAGGGCTTAAGTCTTTGTATTTCTTTAAAATTTCCTCCAAACAGAATTTTCAAAAATTCTTTAATGCCTATATTTGGCTTTTATTATAACACACTATTTGCATTAAAGAAATGGAGTTTTTCTCATTCTGTTTGCCACGCTACAGGAAGCCTGCTGGTATAAACATACTAACATACCATGAGTGCAGTCCCTGTGGACTTGTTGCATCTAGAGAAAAGAAGGTGCTCCCAGAATTTAGACATATGGCAAAGAAAAGTTAGTACCTGAGAGTGAAACCAGTAGAGTCATCATTATACTATGGATTGAATTAGCAATCTGTAAAGGAATCCACCCTAAGAGACAGTCTTCATGATGCTGAAGGGACCCGGAAAAGACCCTGTCTCAGCCAAGGCAACCATACTGCCATTCCAGTACAGGGATGGAATGGAACTCCAGGGGGAACGTGGGACCAAAGAAACTTAGTCACTAGCTTATAATCTATCTCGAACAGTGATATACTATTTGGAAAATGAGACAAACAGCAAGATTCTGGTTGGGTTTTATTCTGAACTGTCTGAAGAAAACAGACTCTAATTTGGTAGTCATGAGTCCTCTGGTGATTAGGGAGCTGTTACTATATTAGAATAGGAACAGTTTGTATAAATTGAATAAAATACCCCTTAACATTGCTCGGTTTCATTTGTAGTGATTCTGAGTTTATCAAGCAACCTCATGATGTCCATTTGGTTGTGTGGGTACCTGATGCCACATGGAGACAAGAGGCTGCCAGGCACCAGAGAGGAGGACCTCCCTTGTAAATAAACACACTGCCCATCCAGTTTAAGAATCCATCTCTTTTGAAATGGTAAATGGAAATTAGTTTTCATTGACAGAACTGACGAAACTAATTTTCTAAACCTGCAAAGGTGAAGGTCACAACTTCCCCTTGGAGGTTGCTTCTCTTAGACATCATTTTTTAACATACAATACCACTTAGAAGGAAATGCAGATTTTTGTAATTGCTAAATATGCTAACCCAACCCACACAGGAAGGCAAATGCCACACTTCACGACTTTACTAAATATTTACTGTACACAGAAATATACAGGACGTGATATATAAGAAGTTCACAGTCTGATGGGAAACAAGACACACAAGCATTCACATTGTATGAAATGTGCCTTGCCAAAAAGTGGGAACAAGACAGCATATGGAGCAACTAAACGCCTGGAGACTTTTGTGAATGCTTCATGGGGGGTGATATTTCAGCTGGATCTTGGAGATGTGTAAGGGTCATCGACATAAAGCAAAGAGTATGCAGGGGCCATTTCCAGCCTGTGCAGACGTGGAGGCTCAAACAGCATGGCATGTAGGGAAATGGTGCAGGGTTTACACTTCCTGCTACATAGAGTACCAGTAGATGGTACACTTGGAGACAAAACTAAAGGCCAAATTGCCACATATCCTACACTATGATGCCTGGACTCTTCCTATAGGTAACAGAGAGCCACTGAAAATTTTAAACATACGCAACTTACCTGATCAGATCTCATTTTAGAAACAACTCTTCAGACACAAAATATATTGGTAATAGGGGTTGCTTCTGCTTTTAAAATTTTGTACCAATTACATGTATTATCTCTCTCCTACACACACACACACACACTCTCTCTCTCTCTCACCCTCTCTCTCCAGACACACACTGAAGTAAAGGACTAGATATTGGGAATTCAATTATGAAGCTACTGCAACTGCCCAAGCAGAAATGAAGAAAGTCTGAATTCAGGCAGTGGCAGAAGGAACAGATGAAGAGATAAGCAGATGCAACAGGTCTTGGATAGAGCAGTGACTGAGTGAGTTGGGATGCCATTAACAGACAGCAGGGATATAGGAATTAGAAGCAGTTCAAGAAATAGGGTGAAAATGAGGACAAGTTCAATTTTGGATATATATTTGAAATGCCTATGGCACACTGCGATAGAGATCACTAAAAAGTGGAAATAAGATTTAGAGTTGTAGAAAATATCCTAGTTGAAAATAGAGATTTGGAGTTAGTATCTGAGACACCAAGAGGTACCACACAGAGGGTTAAGAAGAGGGTAAGATAAAAAGACCAAGGTTGAGATCCTGGGCAACCCAATAAATAAGGGGCAAAGTAAGGAATAAGTGAAAGAAATTGAAAAAGATGTCCTGAGGACAGGAAGAGAGCCAAGAGCAAGTGACATCC
Source organism: Ailuropoda melanoleuca (assembly GCF_002007445.2). NCBI lineage: Eukaryota > Metazoa > Chordata > Mammalia > Carnivora > Ursidae > Ailuropoda > Ailuropoda melanoleuca. The sequence continues at coordinate 72,095,485 of NC_048233.1, read as the reverse complement.
CAGAAGCCAAGAGGAGAAGGAAGAGAGTTTCAAGGAGTGGGGAGCTGTACATAGATCCAAATGAGGCAAGGTGGTTAAGAAGGATGAGTACCACAAAGTCATTCATTTTGGCAATTATGCATTGACTGATAATGTCCAGAACTGTTCAGTACAGCATAGCTCAACATGTGCTCATAGAGTGGAATTTTAGGAGAGGGCCTGGTAGGTATGTCTATTATTACAAATCTTTAAATGTTATTGTGTTAGTGTAAATAAAAGTTATCTTGCTTTTTTTCAATGACTTGCTCAGGAGACTCCTGATATTAAGAAGGAAGACTGGTATATAAATGAATCAAATTTGTCCTAGCAAAACAGGACATTGAGGCAAAAGAAAAAAGAAACAAGTGTGAAGAGCTTTTTCACATAAAAGCCTGTCTTCCACCTCATACCTGTGGGTCACCCTTGTGATTCTACCAGTATAAGTGGCTGTTAACAGAAGGTAAGTATTTAGAGTAGAGAAAAGCCTAAACTCAAAGCTTGAGAGTTGATTTTACTCCAGAAGCACAGCTCAGGTCAAATCAACTTACTTTCAAGTCTAAGGGCATCTGAGTCCCTCCCTGAACTCTCAACAGAGAGTTCAGGCTCCTCCTCTGCTCCTGTCTCAGAGGGCTCTTCTTTGGCAGCATCCAGTGACTGTGAGTTGTCAAAATATTTCTGTTTGTCATGGCTGTTGTCCAGGGTTTTCTCATGACAATTACCTCAATGACAAGAGACACAGAGACAGCATATTAGAAACATCTCTCTTAGGTAATCCCATGGCTCAAGGTCTTCAAGTAGCAGGAAGAGCAAAAAGATGACAGTGTCAGTTTTTCTCCAGCAGGACACACAAAAAAAATCAGTGAGCTCAAGCACCTTGAGCCAGATCTTTACCGTGACTCAAGATTTAGCACTGAAGTTCAAGTTTCACCTCCTAGGCTAGCGTAAGAACCAAACGTTTAGGGGAAAATTATGACAACAAAGATCAAGTCCCAAGATCTCACTGCATCTATAATGAATGACTGTGAAAATATTTCTTTGAAAGTGGGAAAAAAGTAGTTTTCCTTCTATTTGCCTTTCACAGGTGAGAAATGACCAATGAGTACCCGAATACACCTGGAGATAGATGAACTATAACAGAGAAATGGAATGTCCATTCTTATATCACAGCTTAAAATGAAAGCTTTATCAAAAGGTAAAGGATTATAAATTCAAAACCAAGGACTTAAAGAGGGATGGCGGTGGCAGAGAATCCATGTTTAAGACTGCCATATCACAAAGATGTGGATTTTTCTTTTGAAAACAAATTCTGCTCATGGGAGATTTTCTTTAGTGTAAAATGTCACATCTGTAATGTAATCCTAGCACTTGCTGATACTGTCTGATATGTACAGGGAGGCTGACCTCTTACTACAGTTTTGCCAGTGAGTTGAAGAGCTTTGACCCTATTAGGGATTGTGTTGTTTATATGGATAAAGAGCCACTACCCTGTTCTACCTGATGGCCATTCTCTGGGGAGGAGTATGTGTTACTAGGCTGGTGTGTCTGATGTGGCAGTGATCTGGCCAGCTGAGTAGGACTCCTCTTCCTCTCTCACATTTGATGTGCATTGTCACTAAAGATGCATCTTCGGTGGAAGCCTACAACTTTCCTCTCACAGGACAATTCTTTGGGTAAGAATGTCTAAGTAACTTCCCTTCTTTACCACAACATTCAAACATGCTCTACAGGTTTATTTTTAATAGAAAATTGTCTCAGAGAGATGTATGTACCCAATTAAGCTCTCTCTGCAGCAACGGAAGTACAAGAACTCTCTTTCTGGATTTGAAGATTCCCTTTTAGATTTCATAATTGAGGAAAGCACTTCTCATGGTTTCTGTTATTGTGCCAAGAAAACATAATGGACTCAAAACCTTTCCCAACTTACGGAGCTTGGAGTAAGGGGACTGCATGCTTAAGGAGTCGCTCTTATTTCCCACTTCTACACTCACAAGTCTGAGGCTACCACACATGGTTACGTCAGAAACTGAATTTTTTGTTGTATAGGAGCTTTAGCTCTCAAGAAGCTCACAGGCAACTTGGGAAGACAGTAAATACAAACAAACAATAATGAGGTAGCATACTGTGCAAACTAGGTGCTTCAGAGAATAAGCTTTGAGCACGTAAAACTTGAATTTTGAGGAGCAGGTAGGACTTAAAAATGGGGAACTACAAGGAAGGGAGCCAGTATCTGCTGAGTGTTTTGTATTTTTTCTTCTACTTACCCCTCAGAAGTGCCTTATGAAATAACTGATTTTCATTTTACAGATAAGGAAACGGAGTCTCAGTGAAATTAAGTAACTTGCAATAAGTAAGTGGTAGATCTGGGATTTCAATCAGCTCTATCCTATTAGAAAGCTTCTTGGCTTTCCGCCCGTCAATGCTAACACTTGAGCAAAAAAGTGAAGGTGGCACTGTCCGCAGGAAGGAATGATGTGTTGAGCAAAGCAACAGGCACAGGAGTTCTCACTTGTGTCTGGGAAACGATGAGCAGCACAGTTTGAGAGATGCAATGTGTGTGTGGTGGGTGTGTGTGTGCGCCCATCGAAGGCTGACAGGAAAGATGCCATGATCAATGACAGTCACTATCTTTCTCCAAATTCTTCTGTCAGAGAACAGAGGTAGGGGATTGGCTTCCGTTTCTGTCTGCACTGTCTAGTACGTGCAGGTAAGCAGGGGGAGCTAAGCATAAGAGCATCCAAATAAAGCAGTGACAACAAACAACTGTACACCCCAGCTGACTAAAATTTACTATGAAGAACATCTCACTTCTCAGCGACAACTCTTAACTGGGATATAAATAAGCATGACTACTAAAAACACAGATAAAATAATGATGACAATGATGTTGATGATTTTCAAACATATGTTATTCCGTGACTATTCTCTGCTTTCAGCTTTGGTGAAACGTTGGCCTCTAATGCATTTTGCACCTTGATACAGGCTGAGTGAAACAGTGTTACAAAAGCGAAGGACAAACCTTTAACACTGGAACCCAGTAAAATCCTGTGTTTTCTGCAGTTGACTTCCTCCTCCAACCTCTGCCTCTCTGATTTTTCTCTCCCACTCTCTTCCCATTATAAAAATTTAATTGGTTTCATCTTTTTAAATGTCTGCAATATTTAAAAATGCCTCATAGGTAATTTATAAGATATGATGTGCATAAGATCCTGAAGCTAAAATTAGTCCTCCTGCATGACCTCAAACCCAGACGCTCTCTTGAAGCAAGCCTTGTGCATTCTAAGAATGTCTTGTCCTCCAACTCAGGAAACTGGGGCCAACATCTCAGAGGGAAAGGGCAGAAGAGGGGATCAGGGAGAACCGGGAATAGAAAGGAAGAATAAGAAGTTTACATTATAATATTTGTTGCAAGTAGGCAGAATCAAAATGATCAAGTAAAAGCTACATGCCTTAAGGAGTCACTTTCATTTTCATTAACAAGTTAGAACTGTTAGTATTAATTTTCTTAGGCTGACAGTTAAAGACAGACTGGTTCAGTGTTCTGTTGTGATTTATATAATTATCTAGGCTAATAATGAAAAGTCAAATTGGTCCTTCTGGTTGTCTGAAGGAGAACTGAAGCACGTCAGAAAGAAGGAAAGCTTCTATTCTTTGGGCTACAGTATAGGTCTACTTAAGCTCAAAGGGGAACTAAAAAAAGTTGCCTACATGGAAAAAATGTCACTTGTCTTCCCAGCAGAGGAGGAGATGATGTCCTCATTAAAGAAACACAAGAAAATGTTGGCAAAAGAAAAATGGAAAGATACCTAAAAAGTAACAAGTCATCCTCCATGCATATGACTATTATTTTTTGCTGATGCAGAAATGAGGAGATTCTGTGGCTTAGACTAACCTTGAGAGGTACGATTTCTTTCTTTTTTTTAAGGAACTACATGATTTAAATGAAATGCTTTAGATAACAAGGTCCCAAGTGAAAATGGAAACACTTTTCTGTGCTTAATGCTCTATACTTGCTTGCAAAGCATTTAGCATCTAATTCAAATCCTGACAGTTTGGTTTTTCTTGGAAGTAGGCGACTACATAGCAATACCAACGAAGCATAAAACTCCAGGTAGGGTATTTCTGATTCTGCAATTGTTATGAGATCTTAGACATATCAACATCCTTTTCTGTGGCTAGAGTATCACCTGCATAAACTGAATTATTAATATTAACCTATCCTACAAGGGTGTTCTGGAAAACAACTAAATATTTAATATATCTTGTCAAAGCATTAAGTCTCCTAAGGCAAAGGCACAATTTATCCTGTGGCTCAACAGGTTTTCAGAGTAAACTAAGTTCTCAGGAACTCCTATCATTACTAAGGCTAAGGAAATCTCCTATTCTCTCATAATTCTGTTGACAGAGTCCCAGAAGAATACTTATTTTCTAGAATTGGGTAACAACTTACACTTTAAAAAAAGAATGCTTACCTTCTGAATCTCATAAGTTGGCAAGACATTCCTGGTTGGGTACTTCAGGGTCCTTTAGGATTAGTTATAACAAAGAAATGCCACAAAAAAATTGAGAGGCATCAGAGCTTTGAAAGAGCCAAGTAACTAGAGCTCGTCAAGCAGAACTAATGGAGGGTCATGTAGTTCTGTTAGCCTTAGAGCATAGTGGCTAAGAGCCCAGATGAGCTGGACTAAGCGAGTTCCAATCCTATTTCTACTACTTACTAGCTGTATACAGCAGGGCAAGTTACTTTTACTCTTTTTGTGTATCAGTTTCTTCATCTGCAAACTGAGCTTCATGGTAGTGTCCACTTCACAGAGTCGCTGAGATTCAGTGTAAGAGGTGAGACCCTGGCCTAGCACATGGTGAGTTACTACTGTTGTCTCTCTGGAAAGCTACAAAGGAATAAATTATCCCAACGTCATCTCTCTCACTGAGGCCTTCGAGCTACAGCCTAACTCAATCTCTGGTAAGAACAACTGGCTCCAGAAGTCATCAGGGGATCTGCCTCATTTCAACTGCCAACGTACGTGCACGTGTATGTGCATGCAAGAGATGACGACGCAGCACAGAGTTCGCTTCTATTGGGCTTTTTAAAAGAAAGAGCAATTAATTCAGATTCAATTGCTTGGCATATCTGAATCCTAAAATACTTAGCACATTTAGAATTTGCCTCAGTCTGCTCTGTGCTCTCTGAATTCACGGCCTTATAATATGAAAACAGACCACAGGTCCTCTGTTCAGTTAAATCAACGCTTACCTATCTGCACCCCACAATGCGTGTTATGTTGCAACATATTAAAGGCTTGCTCCAGTCTTCACCCAAATTTTTCTTGCTTGAACATACTTTTTCCCCATATAAGAAATAAGTATAATACTCCTATGCTTCCCATTATAAAATGATTTTTTCTAAGACATAAATAACAAATTAATTTATAATGGGAACTAGAATTTGAATTTTATGCTGTTGAAGGCAAAGTAACAGATGTTAGAAAAACGGCCTTTGTGAACAGTGGAATATTCTAAAGATATTCCTACTATCTCTGTTCTAACAGGATTATATTATACTCTAAAGTCTCCTTTCTTAAGCCTATAAGAAAAGTTACCTTACAGGAGGCATTCTGGTACATTCAACTAAATCTAAGGTACCTGGGTGGAAAATACAGGTAACACTGTCCCCTTAATGGACATGAGTGTTCTACAGTATTTGTCTTTCTCCCTAACTTTCTACTCAACTGCACTCAAACTATGCAGCTATATAACCTTTTTTTCCCTGTATATAGGTTAATACTGTGACTGTTTTATTATAATTTTAGATACCTCATAACTTCATGATATTTATTTCCCTAGTAAGAGAATCTTTTAGAAAAGGTAATAAAGGGGCGCCTGGGTGGCACAGCGGTTAGGCGTCTGCCTTCGGCTCAGGGCGTGATCCCGGCGTTATGGGATCGAGCCCCACGTCAGGCTCCTCTGCTGTGAGCCTGCTTCTTCCTCTCCCACTCCCCCTGCTTGTGTTCCCTCTCTCGCTGGCTGTCTCTGTCTCTGTCAAAAAAAAAAAAAAATCTTTAAAAAAAAAAAAAAAAAAAAAAGAAAAGGTAATAAAATAAATCATGAAGTGAATAGAAGTATATCTTTCAGTCGCTCACCATGCTATGCAAAATTACTTTAAAATATTAGCAGGAAATGTTAACTATGGGGGACAGGTGGGGCTTGGTACCACACGAAGTAATAAGTCTATCTGACAAAGAAAGAAACCTTTCTGGGAACAGGTATCTTTGATTTCCACCTCCAGAGGTTGTGACAGAGGTCCTGTAGACCTGGTTCCAAGAACATTCCACAGTATGAATTCAAATCCGGCCTTAGCTACAGCCTTTCCATACACACTTGAGCAAATCAACTTACTTCTCTGTGTCTAGGTTCTTTATCTGAAATGAGAGGACTCCTAGGGCACAGCACTAGTGAAACCACCTTAAAGAGGGACACTCAGAGCTCCCTGGGTCTGGGTGAAGACCTAGCTTGCTGATGACTGCGCTTGAGACAGCAGTGAGGCTGCCTCACCTCCTTTGCCCTGTGCTGCCCTCTACTTAGGCAAGACAAGAGAAATCATTTCAACAGAAGTATTGGCTCCTTAGACTTGTTCTCATTCAGCAATTACTGCCAAATGAAATTCTTTGCAGGAGGTTTAAAGTAATGGTTATGTACCAACTGACCTTAAAAGTGCAATGCCAGATAGAAAACAGACCATATTAAAGACTTGAAATCAGCAACTTCAGAATTACATAGGCTTTCCCTCCTGGTGAGGTGAATGAGTCAGAAGCAAGTTTAAAAAAGAAAAAACTAAGAAAAGTCTGTGACCTCAAATACAAGTGTGTGTGTGTATGTGTGTGCGCATGTGTGTGTTTTCTTTTTACTACATATTACAGGTCTGACCTCTATGCTGGGGACCACTTGGTCCCACATAACGGAAGGGCAGTCTGCTTTGCCTGCGGATTCAGAGCTGCACTGGTTTTTGTAGACTTATATTCCCAGCCTCCTTTTAGAGGAGAAAAATGAGAGCTGGGTGTAAATCTGGCCTGTTTTCCCATGTGGCCCTCTCTTAAGTGACTATGGCATAGAGGACAAAGTCAGGGCCATCTGAGACACAGACACCGTAACCTGTGGACTATGGAAGAAATGACTCCAGTGATGGAATCCAAGCTCTCAGTAGCTACTGTTTCCTCCAGAAATGTGAAGGATCAGATTCAATCTCTAAGGAAGGGCATTTAAACATTCACCAGAAGTTCACTACGAAAGATTTTCCATGCAGAAAGTATATTGAAGAAAGCAAGTTAACTGCCACAGCTGCTAGTAGTAGCCGCCGTCATAGTCTTAGTAGTAGTCACAGTCACAGTATTAAATTGAAATCTCTGGTTTAGTTCAGCCGAGGCAAATTTGTTTCAAGCAAGTGCGCTGGGGAAATAAACCCAACAGGTTTTCTCTGACTTACTGATTTATTCATAAATGATAATTTTTCCACGAGGGTCAACAAGGACATTTGTTTGTAACTTTCATTAATAACAGTGCATACAGGGAGTGAGAGAATGCAGGCTATAAGACATGTCAGCTTCTGGTGGACAAGAAAGACAATACGATTCCTTTCGTCTTCTCCCTCCTATGGTATGGGAGCTGCAGACCTTAAAAGAAGATCTGTATCTATATATGTGTATTGAGTGGGGGTTTGGTGTAAAGCATTCTGGGTAAATGGTGGGTGGACACAAGTTAATTACTCTTTATTACTAGGTATTCTCAGTAGTTCAAACTTGAAAAATCAGCCATTTAAGTACATTCTATGTGCCAAACAATGGGGAGGGGTTGCAGAATGCATGGGGGGCTAGAGTATGAAAACGAAAAAAGGACTGTTCCCTGCTCTGAATGAGCTGAGGAAGTCTTGTAGGAAAGTTGTGTCTCATACACAAATAACTATGATGGCAAGACACGGGAGCTGAAGGAGAGGAACAGGTAGAATGATTAGCTACAGATGACTTATAATTAAGGGGCTGGGTAAGGCATCTGGCAGAAGTGGGCCTTGAAGGATGGGTAAGATTAGGATTTTTGTGGAGGGGAAGGGCATGATGGAGGGTGAGAAGGAGGAGCTGCAGAAAACAACATGAGCAAACACATGGATCCAGGAAAGTGGGATGTGTGTAGTAAAGAAAACAGGCTATCCACACTATCATCCTTGTATATTACGGTTTGGTACAATTTCCAATGACTTTGCCAGAGGCAGAATGATATTAAAGTTTTTATGTGGTCAGTGAATTTAAATTCAGCACATCTATTTGAGTCAACCCCACACACTTGAGTTGGTTTCACCCAATTCTTAATACTTAGAATAAGCCTACAAACAGGTGGTAGGGGGAGAGGCTTGGATTTCCTAGCTACCCACAATCTTGGGAGTTTATCATTTTTCTCTCCTTTCTCCTGCTCCAAGTGAATGGTCACCTCCTGATGTTGAGGAAAGGAATCTAGAAGGAAAATCAATAGATCTTAACTCTGGTCCTCTTCCTCAAAATGCAAATGGAGATAGCACAGTGATAGCGCAGTGGGGATGGGACCTACTATCAGAAGCACTTAACTTGTTGGGCATATCAGGCTTGCCTTTTTTCCTATTGCAAGGGTATTATGTTAGGTCAAGGCTAATAAAATCTCAAAGGCTACTTGATCTTTTTTTATTCCCCAGGGTAAGTGAATTATAAGGATGTCTTTAAATGAGAACTCAAGACCCTAGTTATTCCAGAATCAATAAGGACTTGAACCTAGTAATATCTCATAGGACTCAGATGTAAAAACAAAGAGCGTTAGCAATTGTCCTTTTCACTAGTACGGGCAGTGAGTATGATACTTAAACCAAGGTTGTTGTTATTTTTTTTTTAAAGGCCACTTACATCCCTCTACCATAGAACATTTTAAGTAGGGCCTTGTGGATTTCAGAAACAAAGTTCCCTAGTTGCCTGACTGTAGACACCACTTCGTGTGTATGGGATTAAGACAAGCACTTTGATTAGAGCATATCTAACTCTAAGCATACGTAGCCAATGCACTAAATCAAGTAAAAAGCAGGGAGAAATTAATGGTGCTATCACACTTTTTCCTTTTGCATTACGTCACCACACGAAAGTCACCTGGAGACATTCACCTCAGTGGCTGCTTTGCACATAACATAGTTTCTAAGACCTTACTCTTTTCCAATTTTTAACATTTATACTTTTTGGGCAGTGAGAGAGGTGGTGAATTGTTTCATTTTTTTGTTCATGTTAGATTTTTCCCTAGCAACGTTTTACATTGTCAAGGGAAACATGGCTGTGTTATTATAGGTGCAGCAGGAATAGGAACATTTGATCAACACCTGGTACACTATCAACTGCTATTGACCTCCAGCCCTTTTTCCTGAAATTTGATATGCTCATTTTTTAAAAAATAATAATCACTTTGGATATGTGATCTGACTGGGTTATTAATCAATGCCCTATATTTTGGCAATTTTTGAATGGCAAATTTAGGCTTGTTGTTATAAAAAGCAATTAAATGAGAAGAGAAATCCAAAGCTGTGGTCTTTTCAATAGCTACGAAATTTGATTTAAATTTCTCCTGCATTTTCAAGATCATAACCAAATAAACCTTAGTGGCTAAGAAAAAGTAAGAGATTACTGAAATTTTCTTACTCAAAGAGCACAGTTTAGTATGAAATACATTTGACTACTAGGAATAACACTGCTGGAAGAAAAAAGGGGGAAAAAACCAAAGCCAGCGTTCCATATACACATATATATGCCAGGTATCCTCAGTCATATGTATTTTAAAACTAACTAATGTTCTTTTGTAGTGATTATCAGGTTCAACTGCTTTATTTCCACCAGGCCATGAAACTGAGCAGAAATCATTCAATGATTACATTTGTGAAGGGGTTTAAAGACTTAGTGCCCATTGTGTTAAACAAACATTTCAAAACTGGGAATTCACTTCAACTAGTCAGCTCACAGCACACATAAAGAACTTACTGAGGCATAAATCATTTAAAAAAAAAAGCTCGTTCTACCAAAGTAGAATGGACTTTGTGTGTGTTTGTGTGCGTGTAAGAGTTCTGCAATTAGAATCATCTTTTTGAATGGGGAAGAGTCATGCAAATGCTTGCTATATGAGATGGCAAAATAGCTCTAAAAACATCAGCAAGAATGAACGGAAGTTGAAATTTAAAAAGACAGCAACCAACGACTTGCCTTACAGGATTAGCTGCTTTCAATTCTTATCAGGAACTGATCTACAACTGCAGTGACAAACCATACTAAAAATATCTTGTTCAATAATTAGTGAGGGCTAGATTAAACAGACCCCATCTTGCTCATTCTTCCTATTTTCTTGTAGGTGTACAATTATTTTGTCCATAGTGATATGAGTGTAGGAAATCACAGTAAGCTCCTGATATACAACGGAGCCTATATACAAAGAAAGATGTCCAAATACAACTTTCCAACCCTATGTGTTTGTAGATAAGTGATCATAAAATATGATTAATGATGCCATCCAGTGGGTATCCTCAAACTATACATAGAACAGAAAGAAGGCAGAACTGTGTTCTAAACTTAATTTAGTACCCAAAAATACAACTGACTTCCTTTTGGAGACTCAAGATAGTAACCCTAATACTAGTGGAGACCATGTGTACACCTCAAGTGTTAAGCTCTGTAATTCAGAGATATAAATTTATTTTTAGATCAATGAATTAAAGTATGCCATAACTAACAACCTTCAGTGCCATCCCATCCTCACTGATGTCAGGCAGTGCTACGGAAATATCTATAGTGACAGCTCAGTTGCTACCCTCAGTCTCGGTCCTCCTGGAGCATCACAGACAAGAAGGCTGCAGTGATTTGGTCCAACAGACCATGGAGAGAGAATAAAACCACCTGCTCTGTGTATACTACATGCCGAGGCTTGGCATACCCTCCTGATAAATGCCCTCTTGCTTCGCTCACCTGGCAAAATTTTCTGTTTATTTCAAACATAGTTACTTTTTCACTATTTCTAACAGGTGAATCTAAAAAAACCTTCCTTATTTGTATCCTATTATTATGTTTCTAAAGAATGTTTCTTGATATCATTATCTACTTGCTTTAAAGTTATGTTAGTCACTGAGTCACAGGCTGAAACATGAGTTGTAGTTTAGAAACTATGCCAATAGCTCTGAGAGTAAGAGCTCAGTTTAACACTTCTATTATCCTAAGCTTTATTTTTGTTGTTTTAGTGTAGTTATCTCCCATTTTACAGAAAATACTTTTGATAAAATGAAGTCACCAATGACTTTCTAAACTGTGAAACGCAGAGCCTTCTACACTATCCATCTACCACTACTGTTGTGANAGGAAGAAGCAGGCTCATAACAGAGGAGCCTGATGTGGGGCTCCGATCCCATAATGCCGGGATCACGCCCTGAGCCGAAGGCAGACGCTTAACCGCTGTGCCACCCAGGCGCCCCTACATAATGTTTTTCTTAAAATGGATTCAGTTTAATCTTAGATCATGTCTAAAGTGGAAATCAGTACCACTTTTCATATATCACAGTTTGATGTGCTAGTTACACATTTTTCCTAATGCCCATCAGAATAAACCATAAATACTAAAATTATTTTTTAAGTTTTTTTAAATACTAAAATTATTTTAAAATGTTAACCTAAGTCCTACCTGAAAGCTGGTGCACCTCTAGCGATATCTGTACCAGACTTGGGGAACCACACCGAACAGACTACTACTGATTTCTTCTTCCTTCTCAAACCCTCTGTTCTTCTGACCTTCAGGACCTAGCTCCCCCTTGGCTTCCCAATACCCCTCTACTCCTTCACTGGCTCTGCTCCTTAAATGCTAGTACATTCTAGGATTCCATCCTTGGTCTTTTCTTCTTACTTTGCACATTCTCTCTGAGGGAGCCAGAGGCATCTCTAGATGAACATGTCTATCACTGAACTTATTCTCCAGCCTTACATCGATGCATAAATGATTTCTTTTCCATATTCTCTAATTAATGACATTGACATTTATTCAGTTACCAAAGTTAGAACTTCTCTGGTCAACTCACATTCTGAGTCTACTGTTTTCAGCCTTTTTGTCTCAACATTATCCACAACACCCTCTGCTTCTCTTCACTCTGATATGACAACTAGCCTCTCATTGCACTGAGAAGCATGCAAAAGTCCACATCTATACCTATATATTGTCCCTGCTCCTATCTCAAGACAACCCCTACCCTACATTTGTGCCTCAGATGCTATTCCCCATCTCTTCAAGAACTTTGCTTCGATAATTAGCTTCTTTTTTTGCATCTTTAATTTCTCCTTCTTTACTGGATCAGTCCTATGCAAACATACTGCAAAATTTTCTATTTTAGAACAAAACCCAAACCAAATTTATCTTTAATCCCATATCCCTAACTTCCATCCCATTTTCTGCTTCTCACTATAGCAAAACTTCTTGGAAGAGTTGCTAGCCATCTCCACAAATCTCCTTCACAGCCCACTTCATACAAACTTTTAGAAGACTGCCAACAACCTCCATGTTCCTAAATCCAATGGCTTATTCTCTGTCCTCATCCAACTCAGCCTCTTGGGATGTATCCACGTGGTGCAGCAATAACGATATAACTGATCACTTCTCAAAACATTTTCTTCATTTCTGGGACAAAATACTTGCCCGATGTTCCTACTGTCTGGCTGGCTGCTCCTTTATTGTTCTTTCTCTTCTCAACCTCCTAATGTTGACTGGAATGCCCTAGTAATTCATTGTTGACCTACTTCCTTTTTATAATAACCACTGAGGTAACTTCATCCAAGCTCATGATTTAAAACACCACTCCTAAGCCCATAGCTCACAGATTTTCATCTCTAGCCTGGGGCTCTCCCCTGACCATCATGACACTCATATAACTAATTGCCTGCCTAACACTTGCCCTGAAACATTTAATAAGCAATGCAAACTTAACATTTACAAAACCAAACTTGTTTTTCTCCCTAAACCTGCTCCTTCCTCAGCCTTTACTATCTCATTAAACAGCACCAATAGTGATTACAAATCTCATTAAATAGCACCAGTTGCTCAGGTCCCAAATTTAGGAGTTACCCACGACCTCTCTTTCCTTCATTTCCCACATTCCCTCCGGTAGTGTCTTGTTGGTTCTATTTTCAAAAATGCATCCCAAATACAATGACGGCTTCTCACTTCCTCTCCCTTCACCTGGCTGGTCCAAACCAGTATTAACCTACATTTTTGCAACAGCATCCTAATTGGCTTCCTGCTCCTGCCCTTACCCTATCGCAATCTATTTTCAACAGAGCAGCTAGAAGAAACCTGCTAATGTGTAAATCAGATCATTTTTCTTATCTGTTCAAAACCTTCCAAATCATACATCTTTCTCTTAGAATAAAATCCCAAATTATTAGAATGGTCTGCAAAGCAGTACAGATAAGGTTCTATCTTCCTCCCATTCATCTCTGTTTTCATCTAAGTCCACTGCAACCATGTAGGCCTTCTTGCTGTTCCTTGCAAAAGCTTTGGCAACAACTATTCTCTCTGCCTGAAATGCTCTTATGCTATCTGTCTGCACGGCCTAAACCCTCACCTCCTTTAAGTCTTTACTCCAGTGTCACTTTCTCAATGGGGCCTCTTTGAACAATCCAGTTTGAATCTCACCTGATCTCCTGCTCTATTTTCCCTTTAGCATTATCTTCCAACATACTAAATCATTTCTTTATTATATTTATCATCCGCTCTGTTTCTCTCCACTAGAATGAAGCTCCATAAGACCTGGAATTTTTTTTCTGTTTGGTTTCCACTTCCTAGAATAGTGGCTGGCAGACAAGAGGTAATAGTTGGATGAATGAATAACTAAGCCACACTCAGTTTCCTTTAGTTAAAAGGAAACCTTTTGCTGCTTTAGAGGTTATATCCACCATCAAATTTCATTTCTCTTAAATATTATTTGGCTGGGTTAACAATCTATCGTAAGTAAACAGTTGTGCAAAGATCTTAGTCAGGGACCAACAGGCTCATTCCTCAAAAGAAAAAAAACAACTTTTTGCATGTAGGACGAAAAGTTCACATCACAAACCAGAATGTATTTAAAAACTAAAATGAATAATTTTATATTTAATGTCTTTCAGAGGCTGAAGTGTAAAACCACCAGCTATCAGAATTTTACTAAAAAAAAAAAAAAAAAGGATTGGATTTACTGTCCTAAGTTCTTATGAAAACCAAAGGTAACCATTTTGTTCATGAAAGCTAAACACTGGGAATCTCAAAAGATAAATATTACCTACTGAGATAATAATGCAAGTATAGCCACCAGATCTGTATACAATCCAAGGCTATGAGGCAATCTAATGACGCAAAATTCAGAGGAGACAAAGGTGACAAGCTAAACCGAAAGGGCCTGTTTTAGGTGTGCCTTTAGGGTTATGACTGCCCCCCCAAAATCTAGTTCAGGTTCATGTTTTATACAGGGAGCTATGTATCTCTTTAAAGTGATGACATAAAAAGTACAGTGGTTATACCACTTTCACAAAAAATGTATCAAGAATCTACAAGTGTGAATTATTTCAATGATAGCAGTGGAATGGGTTATGACTTGTTGCAAGTAACAGGAATTCTGCACAGGAACCACACTGGCCTTGGAAGGCAGAGGACTCAGATGTCAGTCTTGGCTCTACCACTGAGTGACACTTGACTTGAGTAACTCATAATCTTTTCTTCTCAATTTACAGAAAGGGGCCTTTACTTATTCCCCCTCTACCACATAGATACTTGTCAAAGGATTACCTGTTAACCAAATAATTAAAGCCCTTTTTAGTAAAGAAATATAAAAATCTAAACACATTCCATATAGACAGTTACATTTGGCTTTGTTGTAGGCAGATGCTTGCATTTTAGGATTTTGAAAGCTGTAATAAATTAACCAAAGTTTTAATTCTTCTTACAGAAATAAATGGAGGGAAGTTAACTAGTAGCATATTGAAAATGCTATAAAAACTGGATCTTTAAGACTGTATCTTGTTCTTTAAAGCAGACATCTTCATTAATTTTTATGAAGAATATCATAAAGCCAAGGTCCTTAATTGCAGGTGGCATATGCTGGATAGTCCACAGGAGGGCAGCAAAACGCAAGATTTCTTTTTCTTCAAAATCTAAACTCCAGGTAAAATTGCTTTAAGCCACAAGTTATAAATCTACAGAAATTTAGGTCGGAGAACATAGACTAAAACCACAGGTAATGAACCAAATTGCAAAAGGAGATATGATTTAGGTAAATAGACACTATAAATGCATAAACACTGTGATGACCACACAGTTGTAATTCTTCTACACACTGCAACAGATATTAAAGCTCATGTACACGATTTGGAAATTCTTTTATTTTTTTTTCTCTAGTGGTGAAAGCTTCCATATACATATTATAGAAAAACCTGCATGAAATTCTAAGCATACCTAGATATTAAAGTCTGAATTCTACTGTACAACACTGATCCATCATTTCTAAAGATCTGGGTCAGTATTTTCAACTGGGCATGTATCTTAGGGAATTACGAAAAGACCAGAGATATCCTGGGTTAGATGCTTAATTGTATTCAGCAAATACAAATGCCATTGTCAGTGGCATACGTGTAAGCATCTCATGTAAATCAAGTCTAATAAATATGACCTGCCATTGGTCTTATGTTTTCTAACAAAAGAAAAATAATACTGAATGAAAAATACTAAAAATAAGGTAAAATCATACATATCGGAGACATAATGATAATAATAGTAATAATAATAATGATAATAAAATAATCTAGACTGCTTTAGTAGTAGAAAAATATCTTCGCTAGATATAATTTTTTGATTTGCAGATTACTGAAGTTGAAGGAAAAAGTATTTAAAAGATATTTTGGAGTAATAAATGCTTGGAAAATGCATTACATGTATTTCTGGACTTCTCGACAGATTCAATATTTAATCATTCTGCTTATATTGTTATTAAAACTTATTTTCCATTTTTGGCCCTTAGAGAAGATAATCATTATTACTTCATGAAATTTCATTCTTTCTGATGCCTTTATTTTCTCCAATTAAAAAAAAAGTCCTTTTTTTTAGTGTTTGGCACTGAAAACAACTTACTTATACTCAAAGCACTGGAAGTTTATTTAACAGATTCCATTTTACTTTAAAAAGGGCCAAGTATGTTGTTATTGAAGAATGGGTTTGTTAAAGTGGCACATTCAGTTCTATTTAAGTTAAATCAAACGGTAAAATAACAAACCAATAAATGTGGTAAAACAGCATGTATTTCAAAACTGTCATAATAAATGTTTAATCAAAACTGAAAGCACTAGCTTCTCTTTTAATAGTCAACTCAGAGTTGACAATTTAAAAAATCAATCTATTAAGTTTTCCTTCCCAGCATCCTTGAAATAGGGGTGGTGATAGAAAACTACCTATAAAAGAGAAGAATTTATTAAAAGCTATTCAAAGGAGAGAAAGAGAGAGATGATGTCAGGTACTAGCTATATAAGAACATATACAACTAATACACGGCAGTCAATAAAAGTTTGGAAAAACTGTCTGATAAGTAATTATGCATTGACACATTTTTTAGCTATAAAAGCCTTTACAAGTGGAAACGTAAGCATAGTGATTATGTATTTTTAAGTTGAATGAATCAGTATTGAAAGGTAACAGAATACATTACCTGTGCAGATATTCCAAGAAACATACACTGAAAATCTGTGTGAAAAATTCCATGATTACGTATGAAAAGAAATAAAATACTGGCTTATGTTAATACACTGCCTACAATTTTATCATTAAGTTCATATTACCCAAGAGTCTATACTATATTACAGCTGCTGTAAAAATAGTTGCTAACATGGATCTTTAAAGAAAATAATTTGTTGAAGATTAACAATAGTGGTCGGAAAAATTATTAAAGAAACATTTTCTAAGGGTAATTAGCTATTTTTGGTCTTGAAGAAAAGCTTATCTGTAAAGCTTTAAAATGGTAGCTTTTCAAAAAGACTTTCATAACAGAACGACTTAGGTTGGGACAAGGTGGGTTAAGGGCAGCTGGAATTCTTCTTTAATAAAAATCAATATGAATTCCTTAATTACTATATGGAAAAAGAATCATAAACCTTGTTGGTATCTTGAAAAGTTCATACTGTCATAATAAAAACTTCAGACAGGGACGCCTGGGTGGCTCAGTTGGTTAAGCAGCTGCCTTCGGCTCAGGTCATGATCCCAGGGTCCTGGGATCGAGTCCCACATTGGGCTCCTTGCTCAGCAGGGAGCCTGCTTCTCCCTTCCCTGCCATTCCCCCTGCTTGTCGTATCTCTCTCTCTCTCACAAATAAATAAATAAAATCCAAAAAAACCCAAAACAAACCAAAAAACACTTCAGACAGATAATGTCTCAGACAAGCAGGATAACTTATGAAGCTTATTTCAATATTGCAAAAATCTAAAAGCAAAAGGCAGACAATCATCTGAAGGTACAGAAATGCTAATCGTTATTCAGAGGTTTTTCTTTTTTTCCTCAACCATTTAGTAAAGCTCAGAAACAGGAAATGAAATTGTGTTTTCAAATATAAGAAGCTCATGGTTTCTGTGGAGATACCTGTTGCTTTGAAGTTTCAGCTTTACAAAGCTGGAACTCTGCAAAGCAACTGCGACTGTACAGGATTCCTGTGGAAACAAGTAATGCAAAAACACTGTCAAAGAAAAAATCAATACTGAAATGAACTCAGTATTAATCAATGAAGTTGAAAACTCCAAAAATGCTATAGCATACATTTCCATCAGGGGGTACCAGTATTTAGCAGATGGTGGACTCTCTCCTAAAATAATTAACCACAACATAAAAGGGGCTAAATTAAAAAAAAAATTATTAATGAGCTGTCTTTGAAACAACTAAAAAAAGTATTCCCTCTTCCCAAGTCAAATTATTATTATTTTTTATTGTATTGGATCTGGTAATAATAACTGTGGCATACCTGGACAACTAAATACTAAGATACTACAACTTTGTAGATTTGTTTCAGGTTATTAGTTTCCTGGGCTAGTTGAAATTATGCCCTGGGGAAAAAGTTCAAGACAACTGAATTCCTTCTCTTGACATGAGTGACAAATAATAAATTTCAAGAAACTGAAATCCTAAGCAAAAGCATGTAAAGTAATATTAACGAAAAGGCTTTTTAGAAGAGGGTCACTAATATACATACAAAACTCTTCTTTCCAATAACAAAGAAATCAAGAGAGGCGAGGGAGAGGATAGCAGGTAAAGTAAATATGAGACTATTAATAAAAACAGCTCATCAAAAAAAGTAAAATTCTGTTTACAAGGCTATTGATAGGTAATCTAAGGAATTTAAAAGACCAGAACATATTTTCCGGAATTAAGTAAGAAGATAAAGATCCATAACTTGCACCTTTAAGGTCAAACTACTTTGTATTTATTATGAATTTCTAATGGCTTACTTTTACCCACATCTATCATGTGATAAGGATCTTATTTAATCCTACCAACAAATCTAGGGGACAGATTTTTCCTCTCATTTTATTGATGAGGACAGAGTTACTTTACTGGGATTAGAAACAGTAATGGCAGAGCAAAGGCTCAAACATGAATCGGTAGGACTCTGTTGTGTTGCTCAACTATGCACCGTGGCATGGCTAACACACTGTCTTAGGCCTTCAGCATCCATGCAAGAACTCTGGTTTAGACTGTGCTCAGTACTGATCCACAACTGAGCTATGGAGCATGCTGCTACTAGATTTTTGGTTTCTTCACTAAGAAATTGGGCTCTGATACTTAAAAATGTAAACACTACTTACTACTTACTGCCTGTCATTTCATTAAGATCCTAAGGCAGTCTAGTACAGTGAATCTGGAACACCAGTTTGAGGGATGTTTTCTTCCTTAAGTGAAGGAGAGGGACTGATAGTGCTCTGCTTGAATATTACAATCTGATCTGAACATTAGCAAAGCACCCATGGTGCGTTCTACAACAGCAAGGTTCTGAGGATCCACATTTATGTAAACCTCACCTCTCATAACTCAAGTCAAACTTTTTTTATTCTTGTAGTGAAAGTTAAACAAGTAAATAAACATAATGGAAACCTTAAGGAGTTCTAACTGATGAATTTACAATAGTTCAGATAGATATTAACGCAAATATTTTTTTACCCAGATGGACACACTTATGCACATGCATACACACACACACACACACACACTGGTGGCTGTGAGAGAAAGTGGAAGAATGCAAGAAGATACCCCTTAATGTCAGGTGACTACTTTAAAGGTGCAGTCAAGATCTGGAGCATCTTCACTGAAAGGCGAGGGGGTATATTTCAGTGAATGAGGATCAAATCTTCAAATGCTTCAAATCTTATTGTAGATTATCTTTATGGACAGAAAATATATCCTTTACCATTAATACCGGTCATTAAAAAACATCATAGATTTTGGGGAGAGAAAAAAAAAACCCTCAGTCTATCAATCTCAGTTGAATCTACTTTAGTCAGCCTTTTTCAACTACGGTTCTAGGAGAGAATTAAGCACAATACCCTACAGCATCTATATAGTAAGTAATGAATTAATTCCCTTCCTATGTATCTAGAATTATACTAGTGATGTAAAATCCCTGGGAAAAACTGAGAAAGTAATTTTCTGTGTTCTGTTGATCAGAATAGGAACCCTGGTTGAGCTCATTATTTTGCCTGCATTTAACAGCTGCTTACCACTGCAAACAGAAGAGGTGATGTTGTATAGAAAAGGATAGAACTGCATACAGCGTATCAACTTCAGGCTGTTTTCACATTCTGGGCATTTGGTAGTTAATTTCAAAGCCTGTCTAAAGGCCTCAAGTGCCCCACTGATATTCTTCAGAGCAAGGTAAGCATTTCCCAGGCTCAAAAAGGTCAGGGGCTGAAAAGAAGAAAAAAAAAATCAGAAAAATGTTAGTGAATTAATATTTCCTGAGAGTTACAAAACTTTTAAAGTATATGTCTTTTGGCTTCTTTTAGGTTATCTCATAATAGTTAATGGCTAACTGTCTATTTTATTTACGTGAGCCAATTCTACACTGTAACAAATATAAATTTATATTTTACCTTTTTACTAAAATAAAACATAAAGTGTGTAATATATACTAGTCTTAAGTGTACAGCTCAATGAATTTTTATATATATATATATCCTCGTAACCACCTCTCATCTCAAGATACAAAACATTTAGAATGTTTCTAATACCCCAAAAGATTCCCTTGGGCAACCCAACCCCAATCCCAGATGTGACCAGTGTTGTTATGTCCTATCACTGTAAATTAGCTCTGCCTGTTCTTAAACTTCATATATGTAATCAAACAGCATGTTCCCTTCCATGTATATATAATCTATACCCTTTTATAGATTCTTTCACTCAACACAGCATGTAAGGTTTAAGAAACAATATTTTTTTTTGTGTATCAGTAATTTATTTTTTTTAGATTGTGTAATGTCTACCATGTGAATACACATTGTTTGTTGTTTATTGTTTGTTTATTATTCTCCTACTGAAAAGCATCTGGGCTGTTTCCAGTTTTGGACTATTACGAATAAAGCTACAATGGACATTCTTGCCACTACTTTTTGATAGAGGTATGTGCTCATTTTCCTTGGATACATACTCAGCAGCGGGTCTCAAAGTAGGCATACATTTGGTTTTATGAGATACAACCAAATAGTTTTTCTTTTTGAAGATTTTTATTTATTTGAGAGAGAGAGTACGAGGGGGGGTAGGGGCAGAGGGGGAGGGAGAGGGACAAGCAGACTCTGAACTGAGCGTGGACCCTGAGGCAGGGCTCAATCCCACGACCCTGAGATCACAACCTGAGCCAAAACCAAGAGTCGGATGCTTAACTGATTGTGCCACCGAGGCGTCCCACAACCAAAGAGTTTTCTAAAGTGGATGTACAAATTTACACTCTTACCAGGAAGTATGAGAATCTATTGACTTAGTACTGTCAGTCTTTTAAATTCAGCTGTTTTAGTGAGATTATGAAGTAGCTCTCAATGTGGTTTTAATTTGTATTTCCTTGATTAGCAAAGGTGTTGACTATTTTGTCATGTGCTTATTGGCCACTTGGATATTCTCATTTCTGAAGTGCCTGCTGTTTTCCCCATTAAAAAAACAAACAGGTTGTCTTTTTCTTACTGATTTGAAGGAGTTATTTATAGATGTACTAAATATGGGTCCTTTGTTGGAAATATTTATTGCAAATCTTCTCCCAGTCTGGGGTTTGCCTTTTATTCTCTTACTGGTATCTCTGATAAACAGAAATTCTTAATTTTGATGAAGTGTAGTTTACATACATATACATGTATATGTATATATAAAAATGTATATTTACACAAATACAAATTTTACAGTTAGTGCTTTTTAAAATCTTTGCCTAGTATAACATCATGAAGACCTTCTCTTTTTTTTTTTTTTTAAAGATTTTATTTATTTATTCGAAAGAGACAGAGACAGCCAGCAAGAGAGGGAGCACAAGCAGGGGGAGTGGGAGAGGAAGAAGCAGGCTCATAGCGGAGGAGCCTGATGTGGGGCTCGATCCCAGATCGCCAGGATCACGCCCTGAGCCGAAGGCAGACGCTTAACCGCTGTGCCACCAAGGCGCCCCATGAAGACCTTCTCTTATGTTTTCATCAAGCTTTATTGTTTCATCTTTCACATTTTGGTATATGATCCACCTCAAATTAATTCTGTGTATGAAGTATGGTAGGAGTCAAGGTTCATTTCGTTTTGCACAGGGATATCCACGTATTCCCGCACTACTTACTCAAAAACCAATAGGTGTCCCTGCCTGAACTACTGGTGTGCCTTTGTCATGAATCAAGTTACCATATTTATGGAGGCCTAGTTCTAATTTTTCTATTGTGTTCTATTGATATGTTTAAGTATCTTTGTGCCAACACCATATTGACTTAATTACAGCAAGTCTTGAAATCTAGTAATAAAAGCCTTCCAACTGTTTTTTTCCCCCCCTCACCTGCGAATTTTCTGGCTATTCTAGATCCATTTCTGTGTAGGATTTTAGAATCAAATTATCCATTTACACATACATACACATGCAATTGCCAGGGGTTTAGGATTAAATCTATAAATCAATTCTGGCAAGAACTTACACCTTAACAATACTGAACCTTCCAATCCATGGATATAATGTCTCTCCACTTATTTAGGTCTTTGTCTTAGCAATAATTTGCAATCCAGTATAGAAATCTTATGTATCTTCCTTTAAATTAATTTCTAGATATATGATTTTTATGCTATTATAGTTTTTGTATTCTATTTTCCCATTATTTGTTGAGACTGTTTTTATAAGCAGCCCAAAGTATTCAGTTTAAGTCATTTTAGTTGAAGTACACGTACTGTGCTTGGTAATTTGTATTTGCTTATGTACAAGTCATTTATTCTACACTTATTTTATCATTAAAAATACTTTAAAGGATCTAAGAATGTATTATTTTTCAAATTATGCAATATATCCCTACGAAAAGCAAAACCTATGATTTATCTAACTACTCACTTTTTTTTTTTTCTTCCAACTACTTGCTTATGATTCAAGCTGTTAGGTCATCCACAATATCTCACTATAACCAAGCCAACGTGTACAAAATATTCCAGGTTACAGAGGCATAATCTAAATAGCTCTCAGATTACATTTAAAATTTTACTTAGTGGTTTACACCCAGACGCAAAATTAAATCCCATGTTTAGATTTCAAAGTGTCTTTATATTTTTACATAAGGAAACAAAGTGTTTATTCCTATTACCAGAATGATGGTTGTACAAATATCTTATATTGAGATAAACTAATTAGTATTTTGGGAAAAAAATGAATTTTCGTCAGTTCATCCAGAAAATAACTACTAAGTGTTTACCAGTGTTTTAGATACTGGGGACACAGCAGAAAATAAGTCCCTGCCTTTGTAGATGTTTTAGTCAAGCGTCACAAAACCATGCGGGTTTCACACAAGTATGAGAAGAATGTAATGGAGAAGAGTTTGGCTAGGAAGAGATGTTAAATAGACCAGAGTGGGGGAAGGGAAAGTCTTACTGAGTAGTTAGTATTTTAAAGGAATTTAAGATGATGAAGTGAGTTATGAAGAATCTTGGTGAAGTATTCCTAACAGAGAGAACAGAAGGTGCAAAGGAGCTGAGGCGGGAGCATGCCTAGTATGTTCAAGCAACTGCAGCGGTAAACGAGATTAGAACAGAATGAGCAAAGGCATGACTTCATGGGGATGAGGTCAGAAAAGTAAGGAGGTCATGTAGGACCTTCTACACTATTATAAATTCTTGTCTTTTACCATGAGTTACATGGAGAACCACTGCGGAGATCTGAACAAACGACAACATCTGACTTTTTATAAGGATCTTACTGATTGCTATGAATAGACTATAGGGGGACAAATGCCAAAAGCAGAGAAGTTAGGCAGGAGGCTAATGAAATACTTCAGGTAAAAGATAATGGTATATTGGATCAGACAGCAGTGGAGATGATGATAAACAGTGCAATTCTGGGTGTATTTTGAAAATATCAGCAAGGTTAGTTAATAGACTGAGTTTACCCTGAGAGAGGAAAAAAGGTGTGAAGGATGGCTCCAAGTTTTTGTCCTGAGCTACTAGCTTTACTGTTTCCTGAAATGGGAAAGACAAAGGAAGACTGGAACAATGTAAAGGAGTTTAGTTTTGCCCTTTAATTTTAAAGCGTGTTTTAGACATCCACACGGAGATGGTCAAGTAAGCTGCTGGATAAAGGAGTCTGCAGTTCAGAGCAGGTGACAGGTGATTCAAGAAGGAAATGAAAGGGTTCTCAAGATGTGCTGCCGGGACAACCCCATGTCTATGTGATATGAACTCTGATGAATGAACTTTGATTCCCACTTCACATTACAAAAAAAATTTAATTTGAAATGGATCACAAACCTAAATGTAAAACCTAAAACCACCAATTGTCTAGAAGACAACACAGGAAAATATTTTAGTGTATTTGAGTCAACTACTTAAAGACAAGTAATAGACAAAACAGAACTAATTGTTTTCAAATTTCTTGTGAGGAGACCTTAAATCTAACAATAAAAATCAAGAGAAAAGATGGCCAAATGGAAGGGTATTTTTAAAAGATAAGACAAAAAGAGAAAATATTTTTTAATGTATGATGGAGTTAAAGATTTTGTATAAAGAGTTTGTACAAAATTTAAAAAACCCTAAATTCTAACAAAATGAGCAAAATGCATACACAAACTTTTACTTTAAAAATACAGTTAGAGGGATGCCTGGCTGGCTCAGTCTGTGAAGCATGTGACTCTTGGTCTTGGGATTGTAGGTTCAAGCCCCGCATTCAGCGTAGAGATTACTTAAAGAAAAAAATCTTCAGAAAAAATTAAAATAAGAAAATAAAAATACAATTAAAGGATAAAGAAATTTATGTTATACAACACAGGAGTGAAATTTTTAAAGTAAACTTGTTTTACAAATGTTAAGTCAGAGGCAGCATGACATGGCCAAAGACTGTGAGCTCTGTGGCCAATCTCCCTGAGTTGAAATAAATCCAAGTTCCGAGACTTTTGGTTAATCCCTTTGCCCCTTTCTTAATCTAGCAAATGGGTAAATCCTATCTCACAGGGCTGGTGTGAGGATTCAGTGAGTTATCACATGTCAAGCGATCAGTATGGTGCCTGGCTCTAGTAAACAATAATAAAAGTTAGCAGTTAGTTCAATTGCCCAATTCTGGCAAAGCTACAGATGAAATGAATACTTCTCGACCTTGATGATGTCAATACATATTGGCCCAAATCTTTTGGTAGATGTTTGGCATTTTGTATCAAAGCCATCAAAATACTCAATTGCTTAGTAATTCCACAGCTAACAATCTTTCCTAAGAAAATTACCTGGAATGCAGAAAAAGCCTTATGCAGAAAACCATTATTGATAATAGGTAAGCACTGTCAGCAATCTAAACATCCAGCGACAGAGGAGTAAGCTGTGGTATGCAAATTCATAAGCAGCCATTACTGATGGGTACTAGAAACTATATGGTGATAAAACTTTTTTATATAGTAAGTTTTAAAGATCACCACTGCAACAGTGTCGCAACACTATGAAATATTAGAATAGAAGAAACTTAGAGGAATTATTTCCAAATGTTGATAATTAGGGGGAGGGTGCTTGTTGATTAAGGTGTATTTTTGTGGGATCTATTCTGATACACTAACTTATCTTTTTATTATTATTGTAGCACGATAGTATTTCACAACTGAAATTTTAGTGTAATTTTCAAATACAGAAAGGCAATTAATCTCTAAAGGAGCTCTTTTTTCTTCAGAAGAATACTGCCTCATTGCCTTGGCTGGTGGCAACAGAAAGTGAAACAAGTATCGGGGGAATACAGCTGTGCTGAGCCTTCCCTTTGGGGGCCCAATCATCACATCCCATATATAGCATCTGCTCACTGTACCTGCACCTGGCCCACAGCAAATATTTGACAAAGATCTGATATGCTTCTTTGGCACCAGGCCTGTTGTACAGTATAGCAATTGTAAACTTCAGCTTAAAATCTACTTGTGAATTTGTGTATTTCAAGGGAAACTCTTAATAGGCAATATTTTCTTCTCATACTTAAAAAATTAGTTCTGCGATATCATGAATAAACCTAAACCACTCATGCACACTGCTTTTAAAAGTTTTTTTGGAGGGGCTCCTGGGTGGCTCAGTCCATTGGGCGTCTGACTTTGGCTCAGTTCATGATCTCAGGACTGAGCCCTGAGTTGGGCACCCGGTTGGGTGGGAGCCTGCTTCTCCCTCTGCCTCTGCCCCTCCCCCTGCTTGTGCTCTCTCTCAAATAAATAAATAATATCTTAAAAAAAATAAATAAAAGTTTTTTGGTTACAAAACTTACAAACATTTAAACCCTAGGTATAAGAGCAATTTAATTGTTTACTTATAACTTTCATCAAACCTGAGATGTCATCAACTGTAACATGTATCCTTATTTCAGAGATGTTAAAATACGAAAAAAGTAGTTGTATGTTAGAAACTATGAACTAGAGTAATTAACTACACAGCAGTGATTAACTCCATGGGCTGCATGTGGGAGGTTCAGGGCACAAATATTAATCCATCTAACTATTCTTATCAATGCAACCTTTAAACTGTGTTCTGGCTTGGTTGGTATAAAGATATCTATAAATTAAAGATATAAAACAGTGTAATATTAAGAAGCAGGCATACTGTGATGAGTAGGATAAAGAAAGAACCAGATGTTTCAGACTGACATAAAAAAGTGGCAGTATATTTTTAGCAGCTATGTCATTCTTATGTAAACATAAGTTCCTAAAAATAAATTAACCACATAATTATAAATTTCACTCATTTAAAATAAAGAAGTGACACAAAACAAGAGAACTACAGGCCAATATTTCTGATGAACACAGATGCAAATATCCTCCACAAAATACAAGCAAACTGAATCCAACAATACATTAACAAAAATCATTCACCACAATTAAATGTGATTTACCCCTGGGATACAACGGTGGTTCAATATTCACAAATCATCAATGTGCTACATCACATTGGTAAGAGAAAGGACAAAAACCATATGATCATTTCAATAGACACAGAATAAGCATTTGACAAAGTACAACATCCATTCATGATAACAAGTCCTCAACAAAGTAGGTCTAGAGGGAACATACCTCAATATAATAAAGGGCATATATAAAAAACCTACAGCAAACATCACCCTCAATGGGGAAAAACTGAGAGTTTTTCCCCTAACATCAGGAACAAGACAAGGGTGTTCACTCTCACAACTTTTATTCAACATAGTATTGGAAGTCCTAGCCTCAGCAATCAGACAACAAAAAGAAATAAATGGAATCTAAATCAGTAAGGAAGAAGTAAAACTTTTACTATTTGCAGATGATGTGATACCACATATAGAAAAGCCTAAAGACTCCCAAAAAATTAGTAAAACTATCACATGAATTCAGTAAAATCATAGGATACAAAATCAATGTGCAGAAATCTGTTGCATTTGTACATACTAATAATGAAGCAGCAGAAAGTGAAATTGAAAAAACAATCCCATTTACAACTGTACCAAAAATAATAAGATACCTAAGAATAAACCTAACCAAAGAGGTGAAACACCTATACTCTGAAAACTGTAAAACACTGATGAAAGGAATTGAAGAGAACACGCACAAATGAAAAGACATTCCATGTTCATGAATTGGAAGAAAAAATATTGTTAAAATGTCCATACTACCTAAAGCGATCTACACATTGAATACAATCCCTATTAAAATACTAACAGCATTTTTCGCTGAACTAGAACAAAAAATCCTAAGATTAATATGGAACCAAAAAAGACTTGAATAGCCAAAGCAATTCTGAAAAAGAAAAACAAAGCTGGAGGCATCACAATTTCAGATGTCAAGTTACATTACGAAACAGAATGGTACTGGCACAGAAACGGATATATAGATCAATGGAACAGAATAGAAAACCCAGAAATTAACATACAATTATATGGTCAGTTAATCTTCAACAAATGAGGACAGAATATGTAATGGAAAAAAGATAGTCTCTTCAACAAATGGTGTTGGAAAAACTGGTCAGTAAATAATAAAATTGGACCACTTCCTTACACCATACACAAAAATAAACCGAAAATGGATTAAAGACCTAAATGTGAGATCTGAAAACATAAAACTCCTAGAAGAGAGCAAGGCAGTAATTTCTCTGACATCAGCCATAGCAACATTTTTATAGATAGGTCTCTTGGGGCAAGGGGAATAAAAGCAAAAATAAACTATTGGGACTACATCAAAATAAAAAGGTTCTGCACAGCGAAGGAAACAATCAACAAAGCTAAAAGTCAACCTAAGGAATGGAAGAAGATATTTGCAAATGACACATCTGAAAGAGTTAATATTCAAAATATATAAAGAACTGATACAACTCAATACTCAAAAAACAATCCAATTACAAAATGGGCAGAAGACACGAACAGATATTTTTCCAAATATGATATCCAGATGGCCAACAGACACATGAAAAGATGGTCAATATCACTCATCATCAGGGAAATACAAATCAAAACCGTGATGAGATACCACCTCACACCTGTCAGAATGGCTAAAATTAACAACATGGGAAAAAACAGATGTTGGCAAAGATGTCAAGAAAGAAGAACCCTCTTACACTGTTGGTGGGAAAGCAAACTGGTGCAGCCACTCTGGAAAACAGCATGGAAGTTCTCAAAAAGGTAAAAATAGAGCTACGCTATGAACCAGCAATTACACTACTAGGTATTTACCCAAAGGCTACAAACATACTGACTCGAAGGAGCACATGCACCCCGATGTTTATAGCAGCACTATCAACAACAGCCAAATTATGGAAAGAACCCAAGTGTCCACTGACTGATGAATGGATGAAGAAGATGCAGTCATCTATATGGTGGAACATTACTCAGCCATCAAAAAGAATGAAAGGTTGCCATTTGCAATGACATGGATGGAGCTAGAGTGTATTATGCTATGTGAAGTAAGTTAGAGAAAAGACAAATGCCATATAATTTCACTCATGTGGAATTAAAGAAAGAAACAGACAAATATATGGGAAGGGGAAAAAAAGAGAGGAAAGCAAACCAAGAGATTGTAGAGAACAAACTGATGGTTACCAGAGGGGAGGTGGGCAGAGGGATGGATGAAAGAGGTGATGGGGATTGAGGAGTGCACTTGTTGTGATGAGCACCAGGTGATGTATGGAAGTACTGACTCACTATATTGTACACCTGAGACTAATATAGCACTGTATGTTAACTATAGTGGAATTAAAATGAAAAAAAGAAATTAAATATATCTGAGATATATCTGGGAGTAAAACAAGAAGATACAGAAAAATGTGATTAGCATGATTCTATATTTGCACAAAATAAAATATAAAAAAATAAACACATCAAAAATAAAACAAAATCTGTTTTATGCCATCTCAAAGTATGCAAACTCCTACTCTGATATAAATATGAGATTTTTTTCATGCCTTCCCCAGAAAAATACAAATTGTACCCTGAATTTGAGTTACCCCCACATAGTACATGGAGCTACAAAGAAACATAAAACCTCACCTCAGAGCTATTGATGGCCAAAGCTTGAAGTAGCAGCTTAGTGGCATCAAGATGGAGACCATAGTGAATCAAAAGGTTGGCCAAGTTCACAAGAGGAATGTCCTGGTATTGAAGTGGAGCCAAATTCAAAGCCCTCTGAAGACAAGCAATAGCAAAAGTGCTGTTTCCTACGGCTCTCCAGTAGAGTCCAGCTTCATTGAGTATCAGCCAGACAGGGGCATTTGGCTGAAAAACCCAAAATACCTCAGTTAATACAAGAATATAGTACTAGTTCTAACAAGGATTTTCACTGCATGCATTTTAACTTTTAATTACAATTACTAAGCATTTAAATTTCAGATGTCTAAAGCAGGCGACTTACCTTATTAATAGCGTGAAATAAGAATGACCCAATTTCTTCTTCTGGGATAGTATAGTTATTAATACGGGAAAGCAAAATCTGAAAACATCAAAAGGAAGACTGACTCAATTTAAAATAACAAGGAAGACATGTGAAAGAAATCTATTGATAGCAGTCTTTACTTGAGCTCCTCAGGAACAGCTAATTTGAACAGATATTTATAATCATTTATCTATATATATAAAACATGAGGTCATCAACATACCAACAGGTGTTGACCTGCTTACATGAATGCCCTAGTTTCCTCTAACTAAAACATGTTAAAAGATGCATACCACATACACTATTAAGGTGATACACCATATCCCATTAAAGTCAACCTAAGTACCCAAAATCAAATGAGAAGTTATTCAAAA
Source organism: Ailuropoda melanoleuca (assembly GCF_002007445.2). Classification (NCBI taxonomy): domain Eukaryota; kingdom Metazoa; phylum Chordata; class Mammalia; order Carnivora; family Ursidae; genus Ailuropoda; species Ailuropoda melanoleuca. Next base: position 72,065,475 of record NC_048233.1, on the reverse strand, counting down.
GACAACAGCACGTAATACCTGATGCAACGAAAATCTTCTATCTTTCCTAACTGGAAAAGCGCTGGATCCTCAATTATGCTACGTTCTTGTAACGTGTGTATAACTGTGAGCAACTCTAAGGTAGGGATCATGGTCTATTTATCTTTCCTAGCATTCCAAATAGTGCCTGGAACATAACGTTTTCACCTCAGTAAATGTTTGTTGACCGTAAGTAGTAACTGATCATAGTTTTAAAATTAAGTTTTAAAAAAGGGTGTTGTGATGGTCTATTTTCTCTGCAAAAAAAGTAATTTTTCATTTGTATCTCTGGAATGGTATCTAATGTAGACTTTCTAGTCAATAATAAAACATTCTCACTTATACATAATTAATAGGAATTAAAGAACAAAGCATAACAGAACTTGTCTATAATATCTGCAAAGTATTTATCAAATTCATACAAACTTCCAAGGACCTTACATAAGGCCAAAGCAGGGTTGAAAAGGCCAGAAAGACAATCTTCAAGCTTTCAATTTATACAAACTCCTGGAGGCTTGAAGGATGCAAAGCTAAACTGAAGTGGTCAGAATGGCCTCCAGTAGATGAACTCCATTAAATAAACAGAGAGTTCTGTATTGTTCATCTTTCTTTGCAGCACTCTTCGTTAGAGAGAGTGCTTACATGGTCTGTGTCAATGGCAGCCTGGAAGCACACTTTCCTGGTGCTCCTTCAATAGCATGAATGTCTTCTTAATGATTTCATCAATTCTTTAACTCTATCCTCAGTTTTTAAAAACTTTAAGTTCAGTAACTGCCTTCTATCAAATTTTTGTTCACCTAAGAGGCTTGTGAAGTCACCCAGAATGGACGGCAATAAACACCAGCCTAAGTGAGCCTTACTTTTCGTGCATGGTCATCTGGCATTTTGGCTTTCAGATCCATGCGGACCTCTAATTCTTTGACTAAGTAGGACAGAGTCTGGCTTTTTCTGAAGTCAGTTATGGAACAGTCAGGGGTTTGGGCCTCTTCTTCTGAAGAATAATCATCACTGTTGAGTTCGTGGATCCTGGCACAAGAAAAAGGAACAAAATTCATATTTTCAAAGTTTGGGTGATTTCAAGATAAAGACTTAACCTTTCAAGTCCAAGGCTGGTGCTCTCAAAGAACTGCAGATGACAATCATGCAGAATCAAGTGCTTTGCCAAATCCATCAGCACTTGCCTGAGTCCTTTGTTTTCCGGAGGCAGAAAATACGTTGGCAATTCCCCACCAAGAGGGACTCTAGGATAGCTTTCTGCACAATCTGCTCTTTTAGGCCAAAGAATATGCTGTTTGTCCTAATAAAGAGAAAAGGTTTCTCATAAATTTCCTTGGATTCAATATTTCAACATGCTAAATAAACTTTTAAAAGAACATAAATATACAAGGATAATTGAACAATTTAGTATTTTAAGATAATTGTAGACATTATGGTAGACTGTAATATTCCTTCTACTGAAGGGTATTTGTCTAAGTCAGTAATTCTACCTGCTTTACCATAGACTGGTTCAGGGCTGGGCACGCCTAAGTCAGCTGAGCCCAATGAGATACAAGGAGAGGCTTGTTTGGGGCTTCTGGAAAGAAAAGCCAGTCTTAGTCTCTTATGCCACATAGGAAGAAAGAACACGTTGCTCTAAGTTGCCGCTGGCTGTCACCTCATGACCATGAGGAAGACAAGCTTTAGGATGAAACAATACTATGGATGGCAAACTGAAGAAAAAGAAAGAAATGGGTCACTGATGACATCACTGGCCCACTGAATCAACCAAACCCAAAGTTTGCTCTGATCTCTGGACTTTCTGTAATATGAGGCATATTTTCTGTTTAAGTCAATTTGAGGCAGAGTTTATGATTTGTATAATCATAATGAAAGCATATATAAGCTTATAAAACTGGCACAAAAAACTACTTTTCCCTGAACTAAGACCTTTTCTTTGCCAATGCCAAAGTTTGACAATTGTTTTGATTTGTAAAATGTTCATTTTTTCTAAATATAAATAACACACATCAGAGGCTTACTAAACTTAAATCTTGAAGCTATCAAACTTTGGGGAATTTATTTTACATAGAATTAAATCTAAGTGGCTATATTAATTCTGATAGAACAAAAACTCGATTAAATTCTGAAAATTTAATACTGAATAAAAAGTTCATGGTATCTGTCCTCATACCCTGGTATCCCCATGGGACAACACATAATTATTTCTTAGCTAGCTCAGAAATACATATTTATTGGGGTCGCCTGGGTGGCTCAGTTGGTTAAACGTCTGCCTTCGGCTCATGTCATGGTCCCAGGGTCCTGGGATTGAGCCCCGCATAGTGCTCCTTACTCGGCAGGGAGCCTGTTTCTCCCTTTCCCTCTGCCACTCCTCCTGCTTGAGCTCCCTCTCTCTCTCTCAGATAAATTAATAAAATCTTAAAAAAAGAGAAATACATATTTATTGACTTATTATCTGTATCATCTGAGAGAATGTAAGCTCCAGCAAAGAGCTTGTATACTATATCCACAGTACCAGCCCGGTGCACAGATGTGGACTCAATAAAAGAATGCTGAAGGAAAAATGAAATACAGCTGACCCTTGAACAGCACAGCTTTGAATGATGCAGGTCAACTTACACGTGGATTTTTTGATAAATACAGTGAAGTACTATAAATGCATTTTTTCTGCCTCATGGCTTTCTTAATAACATTTTCTTTTCTCTAGCTTACTTTATAATAAGAATACAGTACATAATACCTACAACATAAAAAATGCATGTTAATCCACTGTTTACATTCTCAGAAAGGGTTCGGTCAATAGCAGGCTATTGGTAGTTAAGTTTTTGGGGAAACAAAAGTTATACATAGATTTATGACTGCATGGGGGGTCGGCCCTTATAACCTCCATGTTGTTCAAGGGTCAACTGTATATACAAGCATATACTTAGGTCATGTTTAGAAACTTTCTAGGGTTGGTAATTGTACTCAGAGTTCAAAGTTGTTGTTGTTGTTTTTTTTTAAGATTTTATTTATTTATTCGGCAGAGATAGAGACAGCCAGCGAGAGAGGGAACACAAGCAGGGGGAGTGGGAGAGGAAGAAGCAGGCTCATAGCGGAGGAGCCTGATGTGGGGCTCGATCCCACAACGCTGGGATCATGCCCTGAGTCGAAGGCAGACGCTTAACCGCTGTGCCACCCAGGTGCCCCCAGAGTTCAAAGTTTTAAACTAAAATCAGAGTGTCTATATGCTCCACTTGATTGGGAAGAAGACCTCAAGGCAGACCCTGTGTCTTGCTAATCTACTACCTAGCAGAATGCCTTCTGTTTAATAAAAGCTGATTAGGGGTGCCTGGGTGGCTCAGTTGTTAAGTGTCTGCCTTCAGCTCAGGGTGTAATCCTGGGGTCCTGGGATCTAGCCCCGCATCAGGCTCCCTGTTCTGCTGGGAGCCTGCTTCTTCCTCTCCCACTGCCCCTGCTTGCTGACTGCCTCTCTCTCTGTCAAATAAATAAATAAAATCTTAAAAAAAAAAAAAGAAGCTGATTAAGTGTTTGCTGAACTAAGTTGAACAGAGACAGGGACCATATTAATCAATGAAGGTGAGGGCCACTGCTTTTAGAAATCTTGTCTGAGGGGACCCTGGGTAGCTCAGTCATGGGGCGCCTGGGTAGTTCAGTCATTAAGCATCTGCCTTCGGCTCAGGTCATGACCCCAGGGTCCTGGGATTGAGCCCCGCATCGGGCTCCCTGCTCAGCGGGAAGCCTGCTTCTCCCTCTCCTACTCCCCCTGCTGGTGTTTCCTCTCTCGTTGTGTCTCTCTCTGTCCAATAAATAAACAAAATCTTAAAAAAAAGAAAGAAAGCTTGTCTGAGAAAACTGCTTCATCATCCTCTATTAACTTACCCTATACGCATCAGAATCCCTGCCCCAGATCCAGAGAATGGAATGGGCTACAGGAGAAGACTTGACCAAATCACTGATATCACTCTGATTTGCCTGAACATCAAAATTCACAGACATCATACTGGAGGTTGATGAATCCTCACCAAACTAGAAAATAAAGAGAAAAGTTGAATCAAATTGAAGCAGAAAAGAATCTGTGACTAAGATTTAATCCAATCCCAAACATCAGTGAACACTCAAACCCAGAAGGAAATCTGGAAGTAGGTCAGAAATAAAGTAATCAGATTTTTACATTTTCAGAACTAGGCCCCAACACTATTCTCTCAGAAAATGCATACATAGTTAGCAACTTTCAATCAACTGTGCCATTGGTGTATGAGAAAAATGGCATGGCTTCTTCCTTTCTTTACTGTCCCTTTACTTCCTGTGATTTAGTGTATTTTAGGTTTAAAGGTGAGCTCATTATCTAAGAGGTTTGTCTCATTATTGCCCTCCCCTATCTATACTAAAATGATCACTACTCTATAGAATTAGTGTGTTGCGGCAGAAGCAAGGGAACTGGAAAAAGGGCTCTCAGGAGTTTAATATAGCTATGATTTAGGCATTATAATTATTACATAATCAGCTCCAAATACAAATATAGCCTTCCTTCAAAGCAAGGTAAATCAATGTTTGATATTCTTAGGGGATACCCCAATTCCTGTGTATTTCTAAAACCTTCTTAGATAAGAGAATGGGACCAGGATGGAAGGGAGTAGAGAAGAATGGATTCTTTTACTATATAACTGAAATGCAACTTATGGATATATGATACTGAAGCTACACTGTTACAGGGAAGTCTTCCAAATGGTCTGTCTTGAGACCATTATGATATTCAAAAGTTACCTTGGTTTTAGTCTATATCATTTGTAAATATTATTACCTTTTTTTCCCTTAAAATAATGCTTGGATTTAAAACAGGGAGCTATACGGACACCTAGGTGGCTTAGTCAGTTAAGCGTCTGCCTTCGGCTCAGGTCATGATCCCAGGGTCCTGGGATTGAGCCCCGCATCGGGCTCCCTGCTCAGCGGTGGGGAGTCTGCTTCTCCCTCTCCCTCTGCTGCTCCCCCTGCTTGTGCTCTCTGGCTCTCTCAAATAAATAAGTAAAATCTTAACAAAAAAAAAAGGGAGCTATAATCTCAGATGTGTAAGTCTGATCTTCCCTTACTGTGTTTGAAAACTAAACATGGGATATTGCTAGGAACTAGATGACAAAAATCATGGGAAGCTTTTGGTCCCTATTACTACATCTCCCCTCAACGGCCTCTTAATTTTTGCTTCTTTTTCTCAATGAGGTCTGGGTTTTTTCAGATTAAAGAGTACTAATTTTTCATGGTTTGTCTTCCTGTAGAAGCTATTCTATTAATTGTCTTAACTGCTTATCTCTGGAAATTCCTGTGCCTATGATTAAAGACATGATAGGTTTCAGTAGGATATGATAAATGTTACTTTATTTCCAACATCCTTTTGGATGATACTTGGAACTCTGGTTGTGCTTACTATCTATAACAGCCCAATTAGATGCTCTCTGGTATCATATAAATATCTATTATTTCTTCCCAACTAGTTAGTCTAGGGATTGTATGTATATGTATGACTGCATGTATATGTATGTGTATATATATATACATGTATATGTATGGCTATACACAGAGACAGAAAGAGAGAGAAAACACCCAGGCATGTAGCAATAGCGCTTAATAAAAATTTTCTGTTGATAATGATCTTTTTGTTAATGTTTCTGGTTGAAGCAACATAACTGGACTGATGACTAAATTTAGGAAAGAGCATGGCTACTCCTTCCCAAATTTTAAATTATTGGTCTTACTCTAATAAGTTAAAAGGGAGATGGAGGCTTTGAGTTAAATACTAGTAACAGCCCAATCTAGCTCTCATGGTAAAGGAGAAAAGAAACAAAGACATATACAACCAGTACTTGGGGGAACTGGAAATGTCATTCATGAAGTAACAGAGTACTATCCACGAAATCTGACTTCATAAACATACTCAAAAGCTTAAATGAGTCACAAATTTAGGTATCAAATATACAAGGAATCGAGGGGGAAAAGCAATATTACTTTTAGATATGCAAAGTTATAAGAACTAGAAAAGACCAAGAAAAAGAACCTGAACATAATCCACATTTTCAAAAATATCTCCACGATGGTAGCGCACAGGTTGGTCCCATTGGCAATGTAAACTATGCTGCTGGTTGACCAGACGGCATATCTGATGATTTCCTGGAATAAGAAAGGAAATTACAATTGTTGAGAAAAATCGGCAATGCCAACATGATTTCTTTGGTCTGAGTCATTTAGTTTCAGAGCCTGGCAGAGTACTTACACAGGGGGTACTATACAGGAAAACACTAATTAATGGTTTCCTAAATTAAATCATTCTAAAGAAGCTTCAGTTTCTCCACCTATAAAAAACAAAGGGGCTCCACTAAATCACCAAAATATCTTCTGGTAATTACATTCTATGACAGTAAAATCTATTGATTACATTGTTTTAAGAAACTTTAGCCATCTCTCTGGAGACAATCTGCTTTAATACTTCATAATTCTGTTTCAAAATTATATACAAGAGCTCTGGTTGTATTGTAGTATAGAGCAAGCAGTAAATAACCCCAAGGACCGAACATACTCTTTATACTCAAAATAGCAAAAACGTACCAGGTGGATTGTAAAATGGACTTTAAATGGTCACAGCTAAGGTTCAAAGATTTGAGAGGCCTTCCAGATCAACATATTTATCAAAGAAGAAGTATATAATATAAGGGATTCTACTAATTTATTCTTTGGTGTCAGCTGTTAGATCTGCTCCTTTAGGGTTTTATCAGAAATGAAACATTCTGGATATAATCAAGTCACTGACATCCTGTCAACCCAAGTGTCCTTAGACAGTGGTTCTATTTCTGGGTCACGGACTCAAAGAGATTTTAATAAAAGCTTTATGCCCTCTTCCCAGAAAAAAAAATTGTGCACGTACATATTACTGCATGTAATTTTGGGGAACATTTTGGAACCCCCTGAAACTAATCCATTGACCCAGGTTAAGAATTCCTGCTTGAGACAAATTCTAGCCCAAAATCTTTCTTCTAAAATAAAATATTTGTTTTTAAGGGAGCAAGAAAAATAAGACAGCCTTATTGCCAGTGTTGGCTTGACAGTGTGGATGCTTTGTTTCAAGGGTGTGTCTGGCTTGTGTTTACTTGGTATAAGGCCATGTTACTCACATTGTGTTTTCAGACCTGCAGCAACAGACATTAAATATTAGGAGCTTGTTAGAAATAGAGAATCTCAGGTCCTACCTCAGACCTATGATCAGAATCTGTATTTTAACAAAGTCTCCAAGAGATTGGCATGCATACTAAATTGGCAATCTCTAAAAGACTGGCATGCATACTAAATCAAAGTGGGCCGAACAACTGTTAAGACTTCTAGGATCTAAAAAATTTCATTTTTACTTGAAAATGTGATTTAAAAAAAAAAAAACTAGAGAGACTAAACCAGCTCCCCAGGCCTGCTGGTATACCCTCTATGAAGACTTGATTTTAAGACTCAGGGAACTCATAAGCACAACTTTATACTGCTTTAGGGTAAGTAAAAGTTATGAAAGTAGAGCATGCTAGAAGTGAACTTCCTAGCCTGTCTTTAATTATTTGGAATCAATACTTACCTAATTGTGCCTCTTTTGCCATCTGTGTCTCATGGATGATATTTCTTAAGATTTGCTCCTCCTGAATCAGCTTATGTTTTTCTAGGATCTCCTGCTGTCTTAGGTAGTGGTCATGCTGTTTTTGATATTCTTTCAACTCATTCAGTGTTCGCTGGAGGGATCTTAACGTTTTTTAACACCAGGAGAAAGTTACGGAGTTTTAAAACTGAAGTTTTAAACCCACTTACTGTATAGGTTTTTCTGTTCCTCAGCAATAATTGCTAGTTTTTTCCTTTTAACATACAACCACTGTACCACAAGTTTAAAAATAATAGGGCAAAATAAATAAATTGTTTTATTAAAACTTAGAGGCAAAAAGATGGATAGAGACAAAATTCTTCCCTTACATATAACTATCTTGACATTAAATGGTGTGTTGAACTGTTCAGGTAGCCAAAAGATACACAGCAACATACTGTAAATCTTGACATATTCAACAACTATTTCCCCCCATCAAGTCTATGTGGGTTCCACTGACATTCAAAGCCACCTTTCCATCTTTGCTTTTGATTCTACATAAAGACAAGGTTAAGAGAAAGGGCCAACAGTACCTTGCTCTTGACCTCTAGCTCCTTGGGTTTGTGGATTTTGGAAAAAAACACAGAAACCTGGCTTAGAAACCACCTGGTATCTGCTGCCTGATTATATTTAGTCACAAAATCCTTTTTACCTATTACATTGTGACATGGGAGATTTAGGAGCTGTACAGATTGTGTACCAGAGAACCAATTTGCTCAACCAGGACAAGTTCTGATCAGGTGTAACAGAAGCCAGTATAAACAAGTGGTCATTCCTTCTTTTTCACCACATTATGCTTTAAATTGATTGGAAAATAACCAAAAGCAATAGTTTAATAAGTTCCAAATCTCCATTTAATTCTCCAATAATCAAAGCTGCCTCAAAACATTGAGGCTAATTCCATAAGAACAATTCACTTCGAGTTATGTAAAGTTTCCTAACTGGCCTTGCTATTTATGGAATCAAATATATTTTTATTAAGTACACTGCAAGCACCAAGTACAACAGAACTTCATCACTGTACAATTTACAGAAATCTGATTAAAATATGGGCCAAATAATGTTTCTCAAAGTCACTTAACTAATGTAACATGAGTCCAACCCTAGCAGCTAAAGGGGAAAAAGATCAAATATAGCATGTGGAAGTGATTTTACTGACAATGCATTGTGTGGAAATTAAAACATAACCGAATTACTAATTATCTGGCAGCACCCCCAATCCATCTGACTTCATAAAAGTAATCGATGATCAAAAGTATAAAGACTTAAATGACAGAATCTACTGCAAACATTCTCTAGTTCCTGGAATTCATACTATCTACTCTACACAACCTTGGAGTTGTGCTAACCCCCCTGGATCTGGAGAAAAGGGATAGGACTAGCAGTAGTGAAAAGGTGTTTTTAATTCTAAAGAACAAATTAACACAGACATCACCCTACACAGGTCTAACCTAAGGTTCTACAGTGCTAGGGCTTCAGTGAAATTTTCTCTCCCAATTACCTATGTTGGGCTTCCAATTTCTGCTCGAGTTTTTGTTGACAAAGGACAGCATGCTTCCTCTTTATAGCTTGCTCAAACCCAGGTTTGGCCTGCAAAGCATGGTCATAACAGAGCACTGAGTGGTTATACTCCCCCAGCATCTGAAGAGACAAAAACAAACACATACATACACACACACACACAGGAGGAAAAACATTAGCCACGGCGTGGTTCAATCTGTCCAAATCCCCTAACGACTTATGAGATCACAGTTAATCTCACTCTACAGTGAACATTATTTTTGATCAGTGACCAAACCTACAACATAAGATAGGCAGTACAATTGCTTAACTAGAAAGTATTGTTATCTTCAGAGGTATATTCTGCAGGAATTTAAGATTCCTATCAATTTAATTATTTTTCTTTTTTTTTTGTCAAGAGGCTAGGACTATTAGGATACATTATTGTGTTGAGGTATTTTCCCCATAATTTCTTTATTTCCATTCACTTTTCCTTGTTCAGACCAAAAGAGGAAGGGAAAAAGGTATTTTTTAGTTGAAAATAAATTTTTTAAAAAAGAAAAGAAAATAGCAACTGGTTTGCCTCATGAAAACATAAAGTTGTATTTACTGCATATATATTTCCCAGAGTGTAATAGCTGGTGAAGAAGTCACTGTCATCCAGAGCTGCGTGGACCACCACAGCAGCATCTGCAGAGAAGTGCGCTCTGTGCAGAACATTTGCCAAGTTGACCAGGGCAATGTCTTTATTGTGCCTAAAAGAGAAGGAGAGGCACAATTAGGTGTTAGGAGAGAAGTATGTGCTCCATGATTCTGTATAACTACTTGACAAGGGAAAATTACATTCGAAGTTATTGAACTTAGGAAAATAATTTTGAGTGTACTGACAGATGGAGAAAACAATTTAAGAAAATTATACTCTTACATTTTTATATAACTGATGATACTTAATTTAATCTGATAGCCATACATTTTGCCATAGAAATAAGGTCGGGCAGACATTTTATGATTTTAAAATGTATTCAGGGCTCATTATTTGCTTTGAGAAAATTTAATTATGCTAATTCCTCCAGGCAAGGTCCTTATATTCAAGTCTCAAGTGAATCAGAAGGCGTCTACATTATATATTTTTTCCTTAATGGAAATCAGAAGAATATTGTGCTATTATCACTGTGAACTCTTTGACATCTGTCATTTTTTTTGTGATGAGACTAAATTCTTTGAATAGGGATAGAGGAGACTGTAAGTACAACACAATGCTTCTTCATAGTGTTCTTATGTACTGTTTCTTTACCAGTCCTGAGTTACATGGAGAATCAGGAAGTCCAGAAAGGGAGAAATCTTACCTGGAAGAGAAGTGAAGTGCTCGCATGGCACATTCCACTACTTGATACGGCTCATTCTTTATTCTCCAATAAAATGAAGCCATGTTATACAGTACCCATGAGGAAGAATTCTAGAGATTAAACAGGTAAGATGACAATCAAACACAACTCAACACATTTTCTTCGACTTAGAATGTTCAAAACGAGCACCTTTACTATTCTGTCTCTTCTGAAATTTAAGCTGAAGGACACGGAAGTACACCAGTGAATAAGCTGGGGACAAAGTACCAAAAACCACACCTTTCAAAAGAGCCTCCTGATCATCAGTTGAGCAAGTAAGTGCTGTCAGGTGTCATCTCCAGAGAGAGACCACTCAACTCCAAGCTCCTGTTCCAAGGGGGAAATTAAGCTGAAAAGCCCACCAAGTGGCCCAAACTTCTTGGTTCCTATTCCAGGACTTTAGAAGTTAGGACCTGACCTACTTAGAAATGCCAGTTGTTCTAACATGAAATTCCTGAAATTAACAAAGTTTCCTATTTATTTAAACATCTGAATGAAGGTACATACATAAGCAAATGACAGGCTTATCTTTTTGTAAAAGATGAATTTTTATTCGTTCTTTTGTCATCTGTGTTCACAATCCAAACCTTCACCGATAAAAATTATGTCTTTAGTAATAAGTAATAAGTCTTTAGAGTAATAAGTGAAGTTAAAGAGAAATTCAGATCGGTTTGCTCCTTCTATGGCTTGGATTTTTTCGTCTCATAACATATACAAAAATTTCAACTACACAGAGGTCAAAACACTGAACTGGACCATGACAAAAATTCAATGTACATAGTTTAAGCCCATGCAGAGAGATTTCAAATTCAGCATGGCAAAAAAAGTCATATAAAGTTAAAAAAAAAAAGGTGATAAAGTTTTAAATAAACTGGGGAAAATATATATGACACTCATTGTTCACTCTGTTTAATACATAAAGAGCTCTAAAAATAAACACAAAAATACAAGACAAAATACAAGAGAACATGAGCCAAAAACATGAACAGACAATTCGAAAGTACAAAACAATGGCCAATTAGCAGGTAAAATGATGTAAACCTTAACAAAGAATATAAATAAAAAAGATACAAATTTTCCTTTTACAAATTCGCAAAGATTAAAAAGAATGCCAACACTCAATGATGGCTACACTGTATATTAACTTCAGATATTAACTGTAGAAATGTTTGGTGAGTACAGCATTTCTGGGGGACAGTTTAACAACATTTATGTAAAGAGCCTTAAAATATGGTTACTCTCTGATGCTCACAATTCCACTATTAAAAATTTATCTTCGGGGTGCCTGGGTGGCTCAGTGGATCAAGTGCCCAACTCTTGATTTCGGCTCAGGTAATGATCTCTGGGAAATGAGATCAAGCCCCGTGTCAGGCGCAGAGCACAGGACCTGCTTAAAGAATCTCTCTCTCCCTGTCTCTCTGCCCACCACCCCCCTACCTTCCCTGCGTTCTTGCTCATTCTCTTACCAAAAAAAAAATTACCTGTGAGAATAAGTTTTAGCTATAAAGATATGTAAAAATAAAAATATAAAAGACTACATTGTAAGACAGGAATTATCTCTGAGTGTTTTTTTACTTTCTCTTTTACAGATTTTTTTTTAGAGATTTGACAGAGAGAGAGAGAACACAAGCAGGGGGAGGGGCAGGCACAGCGAGAGGGAGAAGCAGGCTCCCCGCTGAAAAGAGAGCCTGACATGGGGCTTGATCCCAGCATACTGGGATCATGACCTGAGCTGAAGGCAGACACTTAACTGACTGAGCCACGCAGGGGCCCCTCTTTTATAGATTTTTTTATACAGTCTGAATTTCTTCCACAAGGACAAATTGTTTTCAATAAATGGTGCTGGGAAAATTGGACAGCTACATGCAAAAGAATGAAACTTGACCAATCTCTCACACCATACACAAAAAAACTCCAAATGGATGAAAGACCTCAATGTGAGACAGGAATCCATCAAAATTCTAGAGGAGAACATAGGCAACAACTTCTATGACATCGGCCAGAGCAACCTTTTTCACGACACATCTCCAAAGGCAAGAGAAATAAAAGATAAAATGAACTTATGGGACTTTATCAGGATAAAGAGCTTCTGCACAGCCAAGGAAACAGTCAAAAAAACTAAGAGACAGCCCACGGAATGGGAGAATATATTTGCAAAGGACACCACAGATAAAGGACTGGTATCCAAGATCTACAAAGAACTTCTCAAACTCAATACACGAGAAACAAATAAACAAATCATAAAATGGGCAGAAGATATGAACAGACACTTTTCCAATGAAGACATACAAATGGCTAACAGACACATGAAAAAATGTTCAAAATCATTAGCCATCAGGGAAATTCAAATCAAAACCACACTGAGATACCACCTTACGCCAGTTAGAATGGCAAAGATAGACAAGGCAAGAAACAACAATTGTTGGAGAGGATGTGGAGAAAGGGGATCCCTCCTACATTGTTGGTGGGAATGCAAGTTGGTACAGCCACTCTGGAAAACAGTGTGGAGGTCCCTTAAAAAGTTAAAAATTGAACTACCCTATGACCCAGCCATTGCACTACTGGGTGTTTACCCCAAAGATACAGACGTAGTAAAGAGAAGGGCCATATGCACCCCAATGTTCATAGCTGCATTGTCCACAATAGCCAAATCATGGAAGGAGCCGAGATGCCCTTCAACAGATGACTGGATTAAGAAGCTGTGGTCCATATATACAATGGAATATTACTCAGCTATCAGAAAGAACGAATTCTCAACATTTGCTGCAACATGGACGGCACTGGAGGAGATAATGCTAAGTGAAATAAGTCAAGCAGAGAAAGACAATTATCATATGATTTCTCTCATCTATGGAACATAAGAACTGGGAGGATCGGTGGGGGAAGGGGGGGATGGAGGGGGGGTAATCAGAGGGGGGAATGAAACATGAGAGACTATGGACTATGGGAAACAAACTGGGGACTTCAGAGGGGAGGGGGTGGGGGAAGGGGATGGACTGGTGGTGGGTAGTAAGGAGGGCACGTATTGCATGGTGCACTGGGTGTTATAAGCAACTAATGAAGCATCAAACTTTACATCAGAATCAGGGGATGTACTGTATGATGATTAACATAATATAATAAAATAAAATTAATTATTAAAAAAAAATAGTTATTTTTAAGATTAAAACTAAGTATAACTCTTTTTTTTTTAAATATTTTTATTTATTTGACAGAGAGAGAGAAGACAGCCAGCAAGAGAGGGAACACAGGCAAGGGGAGTGGGAGAGGAAGAAGCAGGCTCCCAGCAGAGGAGCCTGATGTGGGGCTCGATCTCAAGACTCTGGGATCACACCCTGAACCGAAGGCAGACGCTTAACAACTGAGCCACCCAGGTGCCCCTAAAACTAAGTATAATTCTGCATTAATCAGCCTTAAGTATTCTCTTTTCAAGGAATGTATAGGATTTGTTAAGTGACACAAATGAGGTTATAACACTTGTATAGGTGGTTAAGGGTATGTGCCACATTCTTTCAGAACTGACTTATGACTTGGGTTTCAGTCTGTTTTGACAGCCTTTGAGAAAGTTTTCTTTCAAATCAACAAATGCTTTGATTTTTATCTTTTACATTCAGAATGGGGACCAAAAAAATCAATGACAAATTCTATATGAACAAGTGAAAACATAGTAATATGTATGATACTTGGTACATCATAATATATTGGAAGAGAAAAATATATTTTTAAACAAGAAATTTTTCTGTAAGATTTCTCATAAAATTTCCTCCACAAATCTATAGATGTTAGAATGTCACTGTCAATACTTTCTCCTCCTCTCAAACACTTTTTTTCCTTGGCTTTTAGGAGACCACAATCTTCCGGATACCCTTTTGAATCTCTTTTGCTGGCCCTCTCCCCCCTTTACCTGACAGCTAACTGTGGGAAGATCAAGGACTCAGAGTGGTCTTTTCTCAAACTTCACTCTCCTCCAGATTTCCTCACCGAGTCCCAAGGCTACAAACACTCCCTACTTAATTATCCTGTATCTATATATCCAGCTCTGACCCCTCCTGGAGCTCAAGTCTCATTTAGGTATTTCAAATTTAATGTGACCAAAACAGACGCTATCTTCTCTTCCTCCACCCCAAACCTGCTCCTTCTTCAAGTTGCTCATGCCAAAACTTCAGCAATTATCCTCTGTTCCTCTTTTTTCCCTCACTTCCCACATCTAACTCATCAGCTTCTAAACTTCTAAACATTTCCTGAAACAGGTTAAGCCCCTCCATTTCCAATACTAACCATTCTAGTCCAAACTATGTCATCTCTTTCCTGAACTACTGCCCATAGACTTACAACTGGTCTATTTTCAGTTCGGGTCCCTTCATCTAAGTTTAAGAGTATATTTTTTAAAATATTAATTGAATTATGTCATTCCTCTGCTCTAGCTTCCTGGCACTCAGATCTCAGCGCACAAGAGTCCTGACCCTAGCTTTCAGAGGCTTACTTAGTCTGGCTCTGGTCTACTTCTTTGGCCTCATTCCCTGTCATCCTCTCCTTTGCTCACCAGGCTCCAACCTTACTAACCTGAATTAATTTCATGTCACCTGTTACAGACTGAATCTTTGTGTCTCTCCATGCTGTCCCTCCTCCCCACCAATTTATATGTGGAAGCCCTAACCCCCAGTGTGACTGTACGTGAAGACAGGGCCTGGGAAGAGGTGATAAAGGTTAAATGAGGTCCTAAGGGTAGGGCCTGAATCCAATAGGGCCAGTTCCCTCATAAGAGGAGGAAGCCATACCAGATCTCTCCCCCCACACATACAGAGAAGGGGACATGTGAGGACCCAGTGAGAAGGTGGTCATCTGCAAGGCAGGAAGAAAGTCCTCAGCAGGAACCAAATCAGCCAGCACCTTATCCTGGACTTAAGAAGTTTCTGTTGTTTAAGCCACCCAGTCTGTGGTATTTTATGATGGCAGCCTGAGCGGACTACTACACTACTGAGCTCATTAAGGCTTCCGAGCCTTTGCCTTGGCTTAGAATGCTCTTCCTTGATCTCTGACTTTTGCCTCCCTCTTGTCATTCAGATATTAGCTTAAATTTCACCTTTCCAAGGAGGATGACCCTAACTGTTCAATCTAAAGTAGCCACACAATTACACTCTATTTTCATTCACTATGATCTACTTTCAACTAATCATCCTCTGAAGGATATTTTAAATCCTAGGCCAGTTTTCCCAGGTAGTTTTTACTACTCATCAAGTCCTGGGGATGCAACTTTTTACGTTACCTTCAGAGAAACAAGACGAAGACAGTAACTTAGCTACAAAAGCATCAAATATATATATGTATGTATATACATACATACATACAGATATATATGACATATTTGAATAAACATATAGGTATTCGAATAAACTCTATATAAATGTTGCCCTTTCACATTTTACTTAGTACCATAATAATACTGCTTAAAAACCAGCCTCCATTTTGGGGCGCCTGGGTGGCTCAGCTGGTTAAGCATTCTGCTCTTGGTTTTGGCTCGGGTTGCAATCTCAGGGTCGTGGGATTGAGCCCTGCATCAGGCTCCAGGCTGGGTGTGAAGCCTGCTTGAGACTCTCTCTTTCTTCCTCTAACCCTCACCCCGCTCTCGTGTGCTTGCTCACGCACTCTCTTTCAAATAAATAAATAAATAAATAAATAAATAAATAAATCTAAAAAAAAAAAAAAAAAAAAAAAAAAAAAAAAAAGACTACTTTCTAAATTCCCACGTTATGCTGAATGATACATTTAATTTCTTGGGTCCTATTACACAATTCCCTAAAAGTAGATGGTACCTTAAAAGAAAATTATAAGAAGACTTTATTGTTGATGGTGATTCTTGTCCAGAGAACAGTGATGATCTATGTATTGGGTAAATATTTCAAAGACACCAATGTTAAATTTTCTTTCACATTCAAAATATATAATCTAGCCTATAATCCCTGTTGCTTATGTTGGCTTCTAATTTGCTTTTTCATGAATTAGTTTAAATAAAACTTTTGGCATCCATTCCTGGTAGAGGGGACCAGACTACCAATGTTTCTCCCTAGCTTTGAACTATACAGTTTATATTAATGTAATGATATTTAAAATCACTCTCCAGACAAAAACAATCTAGGCAGGTTATTTTCGGAGAAAAAAAAAAGACCTGTGCACAGAGTCTCTGGCTCTTTAATCACTGATGACTTACCTTCTGCAGGCCTTCGTGAATGAGGTGACCTATGTCATCTATACTTCTTCCTAGTCGTTTAGATAAATATGTGAAGATTGGATCTTCTTTAGGTAATAGAGGTGCAGAAAGATTAACTCTCTCTTGTACACCCTGAAGAAAAGAAGAAAAAAATTGAAAAAAAAACAAAACAAAAAACCACACACAGAAAAGAGAGATCATAAGACAAAAGCTCACAAGTAACTCATTATCTTATAGCACTTATTTTAAAGGAGTTTTAAGAAATAGGAAATGTTTGTAAAATTCTAAAGCTGTTCGGAAGGGGAGAAGAAAAAAAATATAAGCAAGAGACTAAATTACAGAAAAAATGTAAAAAAAAAAAAAATCCCAAATCTCTCTACTTACTCGCAGGTGTTGAAAAGCATGTATACTATATGGAAGTTCTAGAATTTTGGTACAATCAGGTTGCTCAGGGTCTGGAGGGACAGGAGATTCTGTGTCTATATAATCTTCAGGGCTAAAATCAAGAAGCCGGGAGCAATGAATGAAAGATGAAAAAATGTCTAATTTTTCCCTAATTGAACTATATATTCTCATAGCATCTCATCTTTACAACCAATATTAGTCAACATTCAACCTTTTTCACACAGCAGCTGTTGGGAGGCAATATTTTAGGAGTTTAACTTAAAGGAGATAAATCAAGAAAGAGAAAATAGTAGATAGACCAAAGAATGTTAAGATTATGAACTTTTTAAAAGCTTTTTAATATTCTTCCTAGAAATGTTAAACCAATTTACACTTCTGTTCAGCCTATCCACCTTTTTACCAGTTACTGATTTTTAAATATTTTTTCCAATTTGATAGGTGAAAACTATCTAAATGACTTATTTTGTACTTATTTGATCATTACTGAGAGATAAGTTTTCTACCTGTTTATTGGCCATTTGTATTTCTTTCACTATGAATTGTTCAATCTTCTATGGTATTAAGTATTTTTAATTGATACTCAAGAATTCTAAGTGTAGTGTATTTTGAACTTTCAAATTTCAATAAACTCATCTGTGATTGAAACTTATCCTCATTAAATAAATAATTTCTTATTCATTCAAGAAAGGTCTATTCAGGAAAATGTTAATTTTATTTCTGGAAAGAGAATTTCTTTACCTGATGTCTTTGCTTTCCAAAGTTATGTATGTGCCGTCATACAGATCCAGGTCCCCTAAGGGCACCTTGGCTTTGATGCAGTCTGGATCCTCTTTATTATGTCTCTGTTCCAGTCCTGTATCTCTGTCTTCATTCTCTTCTATGTGAATTTTTTGAGCAACTAATTGCTTCTGTTGAGAAGACAATAAGAACACAATGGATTTTTCTAATATTTCAGTCTAGATACCACATAAGAGGAAGGAAAATTTAATGTCTTGAAGTCAAAAAATCCTCTATGAAGGAAGATCAAGGATTCTGAATACAGTAGTCCCCCCTTATCTGTAGGGGTATATTCCAAGACTCCCAGGGAATGCCTGAAACCACGGATAGTACCAAACCCTATATATACTGTATGTTTTCCTATACATATATACCTATAATGAAGTTTAATTTATGAATTAAGCACAGTAAGAGATTAACAACGAGTAATAAAATAGAACAATTACAACATTATACTGTAATAAAAGTTATGTGAATGTGCTCTCTCTCTCGCAAAATATCACTGTACTGTAGTCATCCTTCTTGTGATAATGTGAGATAATAAAATGCCTACATGATAAGATGAAATAAGGTGAATGACGTAGGCATTGTGACATAATGTTAGACTATTATTGACCTGACAAGAGCTCAGAAGGAGGATCATCTGCTTCTGGACCATAGTTGATGCATGGGTAATTGAAACCACAGAACACAAAACTGTGGATAAGGGGGAATTAATTAGTTGATATAAATAAGCTTCTCTAAACAGGTGTCTGTATATAGAAAGTAACAGTATATGACATTTATAATAATGGCAGCTGGATACCTTCATAATAGGATTTCTGACTACCTATACAGCTGCATCTGTCAATTTAACTTCCCTGGAACAGAACGGCTCAGCAATTAAAACTACCTTGAATTGTCCACACTTCGTATTTCAATCCTTCAAGACATCCAACCAGCATGCTGATACTGTGGACTGGAATAATCTCCTCTAATGCCCTGTACTCCTGGTGAATTCCTGCTACTCACAATTTTTTTTTCAAACATATAGAGTAATTACATAAAAACCTATGTTTCCACCACCCACATCTATCACATGATAACATATGCCATACTCATTTCAGTATATTATTTCAGGAAAAATAAGATAGTCGAAATCTTTCTTTACTGCCTTCAAAAATCTCTCTCTCTCTTCCCAAAGTTACTACTATCCTGAATTTGTACAATGTATCATTTCTGCATATATCTTTATAAAATATTACTATATTACTCTTATTCTCTTAAAACATTATATATATGTCTATATATCTATATCTTTCCCAATCAACATCTAGCATTGCTTTCCAAGTTTAATAACTTTACATAAACAGTATTATCCTATATCATTTTATAACTTGTTTTTTAACTTTATGTTTTTAGGATTCATCTACAGTGATCAGTATAGCTCTAAATTTTTCATTTTAACAGATGTATAAAAATGTATTCATCCATTTTCCTGTAAACCTTTAGGTTGCTTCTTTTTTTTTATCTTTTTGCTATTAAAAATGCTGTGATATTCTTATAAAAGTCTCCTTGTGCACATGTGTAAAAGACCCAAAAGGGGTAAAAATACGGGATGCAGGGGTCATATGGGATGCACATTTTCTTTTTTTTTTTTTTCCTGTTTTTTTTTTTTAATTTAATTTTATTATATTGTGTTAATCACCATACAGTACATCCCCAGATTCCGAAAGTTTGATGCTTCATTAGTTGCGTATAACACCCAGTGCACCATGCAATACGTGCCCTCCCTACTACCCATCACCAGGCTATCCCCTTCCCCCACCCCCTCCCCTCTGAAGTCCTCAGTTTGCCTCTCACAGTCCATAGTCTCTCATGTTTCATTCCCCCCTCTGATTACCCCCCTTTTCTTTATCCCTTTCTTCCCCTACCGATCCTCCTAGTTCTTATGTTCCATAGATGAGAGAAATCATATGATAATTGTCTTTCTCTGCTTGACTTATTTCACTTAGCATTATCTCCTCCAGTGCCGTCCATGTTGCAGCAAATGTTGAGAATTCGTTCTTTCTGATAGCTGAGTAATATTCCATTGTATATATGGACCACAGCTTCTTAATCCAGTCATCTGTTGAAGGGCATCTCGGCTCCTTCCATGATTTGGCTATTGTGGACAATGCAGCTATGAACATTGGGGTGCATATGGCCCTTCTCTTTACTACGTCTGTATCTTTGGGGTAAACACCCAGTAGTGCAATGGCTGGGTCATAGGGTAGTTCAATTTTTAACTTTTTAAGGGACCTCCAAACTGTTTTCCAGAGTGGCTGTACCAACTGGGATGCACATTTTCTGATTTAGACACTGTCAGTCTGCTTTTCAAAGTTGGTATGACCACTAGAATTCTACCAACAAGATTATAATAATACCCACATCCCCACAAACTTACCAACATCACATTTTAAATTTATGTCAATTTGATGGGCATTAAATGTTATGATTATTGGGGTAGACTGTATTACTATTAATGAATTTGCTGCAACTCCTTACAAAGGAGTCTACACATCACTGTTCTGCTGAACTCAGATGTGGCCAGTATGACTTACTTTGACAAATGTAACATGAGATGTGCCATTTAATCCTCTGAAGGGAAACATTTTTAGAGCCAGTGTATGCTTTACTGTGTTCTCTCTTTTCCCTCAGGTACTGAGAATGGCAATATGCCAGACAGTGGCTGTTCTGTCAGCCTGGGTTCTGGCATTTGGACCAGAGTGACATTTAATATGACCTTATTGTTTTTAGCCATTAAGATTACTGGGATGTTACTAAATGATCTGTTTCTACTTACTCATTCCCTCCTGACTCTTTCCTGTAGGTAGGCTATGCTATATACTGCCCTATGACTTCAGGCTTGTTCATGTGACTTGATCTGGATGATGGAATATGAGTAGAAATGATGTCACTTCTGAGTAGAAACTTTAAACAGACTTGTATGTTTGGTTACTCTTCCTTTAGCTTCCACCTTCCTCCATGAAACAGCACTGAGATTTTGGGGACTGTTTGTTGCCAATGCAAAAGTTGTCATATACTGCAAAATGTAGCCTATCTTAACTAATGCAATCATTGATGTGATTGAACATATTTTCCTATGTTTACGAGATATTCTGTAACTTGACTTTCCGAGTCTGCCTATTTTTCCCCAGTTTTTTAAAAATTATTTGTAGAAATTTATGAAGAGTGATTCTGAAAACTCATTCTATCAGTTATACGTACTGCAAATATCTTCTCCCAGGTTATAGCTTATGTTTTAATTTCGTTCACGGTGTCACTAGCTAAAGAGAAGCTTTTAGTCGTAAGATGGTCAAAACTATCAGTTGTTTTCTTAATTGTGATTTCTGTTATTTAAGGAATCCTTCCTTATCCTAATGTCATAAATAAAATATTTACTGATGAAAAACTTAACAAAGTAATAAGGTAAGGGCAAGCACTAGAATAACAGAAATGTAATCTATAGTTTTAATCCTTGTAATTTATTTGTTAAAGAAGTTGGGTCATTTGTTCTGCAGAGTCAGCCACTCTACAGGATTTTGCTGACTGCATCTCCTAGTTCACTTAACACATCTCTTTCTTTGTCCTCTCTTTTTCCTGAATATGGATAGCAGGATCCAAGGGTTTTTAACTTTTTTGGGTCATAGACTTCTTTGGCAGTCTGATGAAACCTGCAGACCCCTTTCTCAGAGTCATCTTTTAAATGCATGAAATAAAATATATAGAATGACAAAAGGAAACCAATTATACTGAAAACAAATGACACCGGAAAACATGGGGGTTGATTAGATTCACATTCCTTTTTGCAAAACTACTTGAAAGGTAGCAATACTCTTAAATTTTTAGTATGTTTGCCCATAAATTTTCCAACAGTATTTTAATTTATTCAGTTACTTCTACCTTCTCCTAAACATGATAGAAGAGTCTAACAGGCTTTAACTGATCACTGAACATGCTTCAACCCAACTACATATTATTTTTATCTAGCTTTACCCTTCAAAGTGCAAAAAATAAATGGCTAAATACATTTAGCAACCTCTTCATCAGTATTTTTACTCATTATTATACATCCCCTGCACATCTACTGGGTTTACCTTTCTTCTCGTAGACATACATCTTTGATTTTTCTTAAAAGTGAGAGTCTACGGTAAGTAAATGCTTTGTCAGAAAACATCTTNCTTCTCGTAGACATACATCTTTGATTTTTCTTAAAAGTGAGAGTCTACGGTAAGTAAATGCTTTGTCAGAAAACATCTTTAGTTTTGCCCTCACTCTTGAATGATGGCTTAAAAGAACATAAAATTCTAGTTTGATTGATTTTCCTTAGCACTTTGACGCTATTCCTCCACTATCTTCTGGCACCTTAAAAAGTCCATCTAGTTGTCACTAGTTTGTAGATAAATGGTATTATTTAGTTTCACGGCTTTAAGTCTGTATTTCAATGACTAACAAATTTATATCTCCAGCCTGTACCTTTACCCCAGAGTCCCCACTATCTTAATCAAAAACTGAAGGAGTCAACATTTTTCGTTTTTGTTTTCATTGACATGGTGAATGGCATTTTTCCCCTTCATACACTCTCATTTAAGTCTCTTTATATCATACTGTCTCATAAAAAGAGAATGGCAATAAACATATACAATGTGTATACGCATCTGAAAATAAAAACTATTTTCTTCACCACTGCATTTTTTGAATACTGTGTTTAAATAAAAACAGATAGAGCTTCCAAGCATGAAGCTGTATAAATATACCTATTATCTTATTCCTATTATTTCAAATAACTAATATTTGTTATTAAGCAATATCAGTTTATGGAAATCAATGACAGAAACAAAAAGGTCAGACTTTATTAGTACTAAAAGATTTCAAGTTTTCCAAGTGCAAAGTGATTAATGCTTTAACCTCATCATAAAAACACACAATAACAAGACCCTGCTTGGGAATTAATAAAAAAATACATTTTTATAGAGTACTAAAACCATTCTTCCTTTTTGTATTTTACCCAAAGTCTCCTTCCAAGCATATGCAAAGAGATTATTCCTTTTCATACTCGATGGAAAAACTTTTACATGGAATCCCTGTTCAAGGATACAGTCAGTCAAGAATCAGGCAAAACCCAGGTTAGTCTGTTTCTCTTACTACCACTCAAATGTCACTCTAATGAGATGTTACTTTTAAAACTGTGATTTAAAAGTAATATATTCCTATGAAACTGAGAAGAATCAGGCTTAAGAAATAATGTGCTTTCATTTTTCTTTGAATACAACAGGTCCTGTGAAATGCAACAAGTTTCAGCTGCATATCACATTCCCATTGCCTCACCTCCAATTCTTTGAGGTAGTTAACTGTTGTTTCTTGTCTCATTAATATGACTAAGTCATGGGGATGCTTCAAGTTCATTGGTGAATCCACCTGCAAGCAAGCAATAAATAAAGCTCAGATTCCATCAACATTTGTTTGGATTCATAAAGTTTCTTTTAATATGCTTTAAATTACTGTTCAACCACCATTATAATCAGTGTTAGGTGCTCAGTAAAACTCAAGGGGTATTTCAAAAGTGATCACACATAAATTTCTGCAAAGAGAATAACATGTTCAATAGCTAGCTGCCCCTTGAATTCCAACATTAAAGAGTAAGCTTTTGAAGCGAATATTCTATCTTGATCAATCATATAAGAAATATTCAAGAAGAGAAGTATTTGGCAACGAATGATAAAGTAAATTCCTTACAAACATAATTCACACCTGTAATAATAAAAAAGGAATTGTCTTATCTTGACAGAACATTCCACATCTGATAAAAGGAAAATGCTAAAAGCACCTATTTTTGAAGGCTCTTTGTAGAAGCCATAAATCAAAGTTAATATAAAATTATCTTGAGATTTATTATTTACAACTCGTGTTCTCTGGATCGTAAATGGGTGACTATGTTGTTGAAGATGTAGGAAAAACAAACCCTCATGTGCTATTAGCAGGCTTATAAATTTGTTCTTGTTGTCTGGAGGGTCATTTGGCAACATGTACCAAAATGTTAAAAGTGCATACTTTTTGATCTGGAAATATTAACTCTAGGAAACTATCCTACAGACATTCTTAAACAAGTAGGCAAAAATAAACGTAAGGATGCTTACTACCACACTTCTAGCTGCAAAAAGATTAGACACAACCTAAGTCCATCAATAAGGGAATAGGGAGGGATGCTTGGGTGGCTCAGTTGGTTAAGCATCTGACTCTTATTCTCAGCTCAGGGTCATGATCTCAGGGTCATGAGTTCAAGCCCTGCACTGCGCTCCATGCTAGGCGCAGAACCTACTTAAAAAACAGAAATAAGGGAATAGGGAAATTCACTGTCTAAAATGGGATACAGAAAGACCAGACCTATTGTCATGAAAGGATGCTCACAACGTACAATTAACTAAAAATAAAGAAATTACATATACATTTATAGACATAGATGTATACATGTACCCGTGTCTATTTATAGACATAGATGTATACATGTCTACATGTACAAATGTCTCTATATGCATGAAACTAAGTAACTTTATTTTTTTTTAAAGATTTTACTTTTATTTATTTATTCGACAGAGATAGAGACAGCCAGCGAGAGAGGCAACACAAGCAGGGGGAGTGGGAGAGGAAGAAGCAGGCATAGCAGAGGAACCTGATGTGGGGCTCGATCCCATAATGCCGGGATCACGCCCTGAGCTGAAGGCAGACACTTAACCGCTGTGCCACCCAGGCGCCCCGAAACTAAGTAACTTTATAGTGGTTTCTTTTGGGAAATGGGATTAAGAAGAGAGGCACACTCATGTCTATATACTTGTATATTTTTAAACTGTTTATAATGTAGACATAATACATTTATAATAAAGAAAAAACAACACACAGGTGCATGCACGCACACACACATGGTTTTTGAATTTCAGAAAAATCTGACAGTGGCCTTGGTACCTAAGGGATGAGATAAAGTTCCCACTAGCTCATGGTGCTAGATTAGAGCTGTCAAATTATATACTAGCCCTTCAGGAAGCTCCACTTTAAGGAAAAACTATCTTTTTGTAGCCTCTAAGAAACTGGTAGCAGCTCAACTAGTCGAATTTAGAGCTTTTTTTTTTTTTTTAAAGATATTATTTATTTATTTATTTATTTATTTATTTGAGAGAGCAGGCATGTGTGTGCGGGTGAGTGAGTTGGGGGAGGGGCAGAGGGAGAGAACCTCCAGCAGACTCCGTGCTGGGCACAGAGCCGGACCCAGGACTTGATCTCATGACTGAGATCATGACCTGGCTTAACCGACTGAGCCACCCAGGCGCCACTAGAGCTAGTTTTTTAAGTGCAGAAGGTAGGCTTGCATAGATCTTAGTCATACAAGAGTCTATTTAAAAAATAAAAAGACTTTAAAAAGAGGGACTAATAACGACATGAAATAAAGTTGGACGGTTGTTTAACAATATGCATTAAATTGGACAATTTAAGTGACTACAGATAAAACTCATCTGCCTTTGCTCCTTCTACCATCTCAGAGACACTAGAGGAAAAACAGATGCTAGTCCAGAGTAACTTCCACACTTTCACTGCAATTATCTGAACTACACAATTATTATTGTATAGTTATGGATAATTATCATCGCCCATGGTCTTGCTTTATGAGATACCTTCACTGCTTCCCCTGGCCTTTTGACTATATTGGAATCTATATCAAAACTGAACTCTGAATTTAAAAGGCACTAAAAATACAATGGCAAGGCCTACAGTACTTGACCACCTGAGCTGTAAATCTCCTCTATCAAGCAACCAAAGGTAGCAAAAGCCTATAAGCAAAGTGCTAGGTTTATCTCAATAAGAAATAGAAAATTTTGCTCCTCTTTTCAGAGTATTTGAACATATGGCCAACAGTCAAATGCATGTAGGGCAAGGAAAGCTACTGTAATGGATTGAATATGGACTGATTTAATTCCAAACCCCATCGATCTTTTTTTACAACAATGCAATAAATGACAGCACACCATAATTTTTGTAGAAGAAAATGTAAAAGCTACAGCCAGTGGCCAGACTGCAAAAGAATTTTTCTTAAGGAGGCCAAAGGCGGCCTGCTTACTTTGCTACTTTGTCCAGAACTTCAAGAGGTAGCTATTTAGTACCTGACTCCATAAGGACTTTTAAAGGTTTTTAGGAAAAAAAAAAAACAACATCAACAAAAAACGAAGGTGGTGGGGGAGGAATGCGGGAGTATGACATTCCAATTCCAAAACACCTAAACAATCTGTTCACCTGATATTTGCAGAACTACAAGAGGAATGAAAGAATGAGATAAATGAAGATTTACACTTGAAGAAATACTGAAAGCACACTCTTAGTTTTAGATTAAAAGGATACTAGCTAATCAGGGCTTTATCATATTTGAATAGCATGGGATTGGTCAACATTCAATTGTGAGGAAGTACTTTTCATTTCCTTGAAGCTTTAAGTTCAACAAAGATACAAGAGCTAGAGGAGGTATCAAGATAAAATTATTAGCAGAAGGAAGGAAGCCAGCCCACTGACAGCTGTGCTTCTCTTTTTGACATGGCAGCAAATGGCATGGATCTTTGCCAGATAAGGGTTGGCTGCAAATTTATAGCCTGACATATATTTTTATTGAGGTAACCTCAAGTTCCTAAAATTTAAGACTTCATAATTATCTTTGGCAAATGCCAATCAGCTTGAATTTCTCTCCTTTTGAATACCTCCCCTCCTCAGGCTACAAAGGAGGGTATGCCTGTAAAGACTACAACATCCATTCAACCAATAAAGGTTTATTAAGCTTCTATAAACCAGGCCCACTATGTCAATATTTGAAGCCTACGTACTCCAATTTTATATACAATGTGAATGCCTTCAAAATCTTTAGAAGAGGCTGCTATCAGCCCAGGAGCAAAAAGTGACAGGAATTAGAGAGGTAGGTTAAAAAGGACATGATGCATACATAAGACCTCAAAGCACCTTATGGCTTTTTCACAAGGGAAAAGCAACCCTATAAACTTCTGTTACTTCACAGCATAATAAGTGATGCTTGTAACGACCTGAATCATAAAGAAAAAGGAATTATTTTCAATTTGTTCTACTTAAGATGGTGAAAAAGTATGAAATATATTTTAGAGCAAAGTTTATACTGGAGGGAAAAACTGACCAAATATTCAGAAATTAGCTATATGGACTTGTATTACACAGAATGATTCATTTTCTAAGAGTTCTCAATTCAATTTCATTTTCCTTTGAATACATTATATAAGTACATGTGTCCAATTATATATAACAGCAGTAAATATCTTACTCATCAAGTTCATTTTCATATATTTACAAATTTGCTGCTGTCTCTATCATTAATACCTACATTTCTAATCTGGACCCCTACTTCTGTGAATTCAGTAAATTCACATGGTAACAGAGGGAAATGTCACTATATAAGGATAATTGCTTCACTGCCAAATCAAATAAAGGGTGAATACTTTAAACTTAAAATAACCAGTCTAAGGGTATGAACATTTTTGAGTTCTACAAAAGCATGAGTGAGTCCATCACTTTCCACTGGTCCTTTATGACAGGAAATTGACCGTTTCCATTATAATATTAATTCCCGCTCTCATATGCAACTTATTTTTCACATTTGCTGAACATTCTTACCTCTAATTTCTGATGGTATTCAAATGAGTACATGAGAGCAGCATTACTGAAATCTTATATTATGCCATACCCATTTTTTAAAAATTCCCCTTAATTAGAAACAAGGGATGAAATATTTTAAATCTTTTATTCAGAATTTTCTATTTTTTTTATTGAGGCAGTATGATGGAAAACATAAATAAAAATCTTCAAAGCAATGAAGATTTTACCTCTACTTTAAGTGATCCCACTTTATTTATAGTGCTTGCTATCTAGTATCTGCAATTCC
The DNA here is from genome assembly GCF_002007445.2 of Ailuropoda melanoleuca. Classification (NCBI taxonomy): domain Eukaryota; kingdom Metazoa; phylum Chordata; class Mammalia; order Carnivora; family Ursidae; genus Ailuropoda; species Ailuropoda melanoleuca. The sequence continues at coordinate 72,037,564 of NC_048233.1, read as the reverse complement.
CTTCTTGTGGCAAAACACCTGCTTGGTTGGCTGGAAGAATCCTTCCCCACATGGGAAGCCCTAATCAGTGGATTCCTTTCCCTTGGTCACGGTGATCATCTCTGAGAACGGACATCAACCAAGTAGTCAGTTGGTATTAAAGAGACTGTAATCTAGAACTTTTGTTTGAATTATGGGGACTAGTCATCTTGTATGTATTCACAGGGGCCTGAGAATGGGGTTAAAGAAACAGAGAATGAAGACAGAGAACAAACCTATCATGGTATACTGTTTTCAGCCCTGGATCAACCTGTATCTGCAGCACTTAGAATCTGTTAATATTCCAATAAAAATTTTCAATACAGAAGTCTTGATGCTATTTCTAAACATCTGCTGAATTTTCTTAAGCCCTCTGCCTCGGGTATCCTCTTACTCTTGTGGCTCTTTTCAGACTTTCTGTCCCTTTGCACATGCTGATTCTCCTACTTGGAACACACTTCCATCATTATGCTTTTGGTGAAAGCCAAATGACTGGGCTCAAATGCCATTTCTTTCATGAAGCCATCCTTCTCTTGAGCTCCCACAGTACTCTTTACGCGCTTAATAGTGTTTATTACATTGTTTAATTGTATGTCTCTCTCTCCCAAAAAATTTTTTTTGTATTCCTCTACTTCCAGTACTTAATAGTCTTTCAGGTACTTGTCAGACACTTAATACACTATTGATTGCTTGATGAAGTTGCCTGATGTCACATCTGTTAGAGAATCCATCTCCATCGGCATTATCATTCACCAATGACTGACTATCTGTAAAGGAGGTAAAGTGGCTAGGCCTCCAGGAATCATGACAAAATAAGTCCTTGACAGGTCTATGACTAGCTGTGTGACCTAAAGCAAATCACCTTCCCTGCACAGGCTTCCATTTCCTCATCTATAAACTGAGGGGACCCAACCTGATGACTTCTAAAGTTCCTTATACTCTTCATATCCTACTCCATAAAAGATTTAATACTATCATAAAAGCATCACATTTTCACCAGTCTCATGCACCACGGAAGTAATCTAATGTTCAAATGAAAGAAATGATCATTCTTCCAAAATGCCTGGATAAATCTGTACTCACTCTAGGTAGGGACACTTTCCAAAGCTGCAGCTAAAAGCTTCTTTTCAAATTGTCAATTTGACAAATTAAACCAAGGTTCCAATTAGCAGTGGCTATTTATTTCTGAGCAGTTAGGTTGCTCATTGTATCATGGGCAAAATTAGCTCTCCCTGTCCTTATGCCACTTAATTCTAACAAAGTTCAATTGAAAAAAAAAAAAACTCTTTTCTGATCATAAGCTAAATACATGTTACTGTAAAAACAAACACATTATGGATAATATAAAGAAGAAAACTAAAATCACTTCAAATGTCACCTTCCAAGATACCTGCTGTCAGATAACTAATTATGTCAGGATAACTTCACATGCGCAGGCACACACCCCCCCCCTCAGCTACGTAGGTAAATATTTTTACAAAAACGGGATCATATTTACTATATTGTATCCTTCCCTTCTCCACTCTTCCCTAAATTTTATCAGATTTCTTCTTCAGGAATATAGATCTACATCATCCGATTTAAAGTTATTTATCCAGTTTCCTACTAATTAAAATTTGGGCTTTTTAGTTATTTTCCCTTTTTAACAATACTGAGATGAGTATCCTTATAAATTTTTTTGATTGCTGCCTAATTATTTTCTTCCTAAAAAAAGAATTGCTAAGTTAAAGGGACTGCACTTTTAAATTTATATTTTTTGCTAGCTTTTCTCCAGAATAGCTGAATCAACTTAAATTGCTAACAACAATCACTGAGTTTCTACACACTCAAGAATACAGGGAAAAGGGTGAATACATTTTACTCTCTTTCTGGGCCCTATGTATTTCTTCTTTTGTGTACTTATAAAAAATCTTCCTCATTGCCTCACTTTAAATCCATCTGATAGTTAACACCACAATTTTACGAATGGTGGTTTCTAGATGGTGGGACTCTAGGTGATTATCTTCTTGTTTTCTGACCTTTCTAAACCACTTTTTTTTTTTTAAGTGCTATCTACTGGTCTTGTTAAAATGAAACTTTAGAGTGCTATGCAACATGTATTTTTAAACAGAAAACAACTGTAATGATAAATAAGCTTAGGTCTGAGGAAGTCTTGTAGCTTTTCCTTATATATTCATAGAGAATTAAGTTCCTCTCCCGTATGTGTGGCCAGGCAAAACACTTCAAAAAGGTTAACATCTTTTGTAAATTTTCTTGTTCTTTACCTTACTCTTCTCAGATTTTTATCCTTATTTCAAATCTAGTTCACTACCATTTTCAAATGACTACCCAAAGAAACTATTGTGACCTGTGTCAGGCGAATACTTGGGCAAGCAAGAGGAGTTCAGAGGGATGGAATGAGGGAGACAGAAGTCTGTTGCCTGACTTTGCATGCAATTCTTTCTTTAGGATTCAAGTCATACCATAACGGTTGAGAGAAGTGCAAGTTCACAAACAAAATACCAGTCTAGCCTCGCCTCTTGAGAGGGACCTACGTAGGCTCCTGGCTATAATAATTTTCAAAACTTTAATATAGGAGATCTGTTACTAGAAATACTATCAGATCAATAAAACACTATCTTTATGAACAGTCAGGATTTGGAAATATTTTTGTTAAAGATAACTTTTTTTGCCATTAGGGTACTTGTACAATATGGATTTTAATGAGAAATTTAAAAACATTCCTCAATTTTGTATCAGAAATCAGGTTATTGAAACTAATATAAACTTTAAACAGAAATACCAAATGTTGATCATCACATGAATTTTTATGGCCTTATATCTCTATTTTCTAAAGTTTTACCCTCAGTTAGATTTTACTTTCTCATTTTCACAGTTCTTAGAAGACAAATGTGAATGCTTAAGCACACTTAAAATAATCTAGGTATTTGAAGTATATCATATAGCTATAATCTAGACTGGACCATGTACAGTATTGCAGCCAATTTTTTAAAACTTTATTTATTTATAGTTGGGGAGAGAGAGAGAAAGCACAAGGAAGAGAGGCAGAGGGAGAGAGAGAGAGGGAATCTCAAGCAGACCCCACACTGAGCAAGAAACCTGACAGCAGGCTCAATCTCATGACCCTAAGATCATTACCTGAGCTGAAATCAAGGACACTTAACCGAATGAGCCACACAGGTGTCCCTATTCCAGCCAATTCTAAGAAAAAATTCATATCACACAATCACCATGTCCTAACTGAAGGCAAGTTAATAACCATTTTCAACATGAACAACAAATGAACAACTTCTTATAAAAGTGCTACCATGTTCTGATTTGTGTCACCAGGAAACATACAAATAACAAAATGAATAAAGTAGACAATTTACAACTTTACAAGGAAAGAAAATGAAATGCTGGATCGGGACTCAAGAGTCATGGATATTTCTCATTTGTTTATTTATGATATTCTTATAAACATATAAAGAAAAATGTCACTGTGCAGTTACAGCTATTTTATATTTAACTCAGAAGTGACTCTCATTCCAGCAGCCAAGATTTATCAAACACAGGATGGCCCAACAAAGATGTCCATGTCCTAATCCCAGAACCTGGGACTAGTTAGGATACACAGCAAAAGTTGATCAAAGTAGCTGATGGAGTTAAGGCTGCTATTCAGATTACTTTAATTAAGATAGAGAGTATAACCTGATTATCCGGGTGGGCCCAATGTAATCACAAGAGTCCTTAAAAGTGAAATAGGTGGGTGAAAGACAGAGACCCACGTGGTTAAGGAAGAAAGGTCAGGGAAGTGGGCCAAGAGCCAAGGAATGTGGGTGGCTTCTGGAAACTAGAAAAGGTAAGGAAATGGACTCTCCTCCTCCAGAACTTCCAGAAAGATATGCAGCATACTGTTCCCTTGATTTTAGCCCAGTGAAACATGGGTTGTACTTCTAACCTACAGAAATCTAAGATGATAAATTTGTGTGGTTTTAAGCCACTAACTTTGTGGTAATTTTCACCAGCAGCAAATAAAAAATTGATACAAGTACCCACTAAGTTCCAGGTGTAATGCCAGGCTCAATGGTGATAAAAAAGCACGTGTGAGCTTGAAAATTCTTAGATGGATACAATGGACTGAACTGTGTCTCCTCAAAATTATATGTTGAAGCAGTAAGCTCCAATGTCATGGTAATTGGAGATTTGGCTTTTGGGAGGTAATTAGGTTCAGATGAGGTCATGAGGTTGGGCCTTATGACAGGATTGGTGCCCTTATAAGAGGAGGCATCAAAAGCTAGCCTTTTCTTTCTCTCTGCCATGTGAGGACACAGCAAGAATGCAGCTGGTCTGCAAGTCAGAGAATTCTCACCAGAACCTGATCACTCTGGCACTCTGAACTTGGACTTTCGGACTCCAAAACTGTGAGAAAATAAACTTCTGTTCCTTAAGTCACTCAGTTTATGGGATTTTGTTATGACAGCTAAACTAAGATTTGTTAATCAAATATTGGAAAAGGGACACCAAAATAGTGCCAGAAGTTGAACCTTAATTTTATCATTACTCAGGTGATGGCAAATTTAACAGTCAGGATATTACTTTGCTATTTCATGCTAGAAATCACTGCTGTAAAATATCACTGAATAAAGGTCAATTTGATTACTCACCGAACAGTAGTATTAACATGGGGAGAGGGTCAGCTTGACTAATTTCTTTTACTGCAATCCCAACAAGTGTGAAGTAAGCATAAATGACAAAGGTTTGATTTTTCTATGAAGATTACCAAACCAAACTGAAGGTTCCTTTTTGTGCATACTTCCACTGATGGGCACAACACTGTTTTGCTGGCAATGGATGGGATCAGGGGTCTTTCACTAGAATCAGATTACATAAAGATTTGACATATCCCAAACACTGCTGGGCATTTTTAAACACTCCTGCTGCAGTCCTTTAATGAACCATGAGAGACTGTGGACTCTGGGAAACAAACTGAGGGCTTCAGAGGGGAGAGGAGTGGGGGAATGGGATAGGCCGTGTATTAAGGAGGGCACGTATTGCATGGTGCCCTGGGTGTTATACGCAAGTAATGAATCATGGAACTTTACACCAAAACTAGGGATGTACTGTATGGTGACTAACATAATATAATAAAAATTATTATAAAAAATTTAAAAATAAAATCCTTAAAAATAAAATAAAAAAATAAATAAAAGGAGGATTCGGCAATATCTAAGAATACTAAATATCCATTCTTCAAACCGGAAATTCCATTTCAAAGGATTCAACTTACAAATATACTCTCAGAAGCACGCAAAGACCTATGAATGAGCATGTTCACTCACTGCAATACTGTTTGATAGTAAACGTCTGGAAGCAATCTAAATGACTATCATTAGGGAACTGGTTAAATAAGTTATAGAAGAGCCATACAACCAAATACTATGCATTTTTAAGGGCAAAGAGAGTAGCTTTTCATTTCTGACAGATGTCTGCCTCTTATTAAGTGAATAAAAACTAGTCATGAGACAAAATGTTTCCAGTTGTGGTTTTAAAAAATCTATATAAAGGTTTTCAAATGCATGGGAACTTTTGGGAAGAATACACAGATAATTCTGTGATTACTTCCAGGAAGAAGGACTGTGAGTGGTTATGAAACTTTCACTTTTCATTTTATGTCATACTAAGTAGCTTGAAAAAAATGTTTTGAACTATGATCATGTATTTTAGTTTTACTTTTTTTTTTTTTTATTTGACAGGGATAGAGACGGCCAGCAAGAGAGGGAACACAAGCAGGGGGAGTGGGAGAGGAAGAAGCAGGCTCATAGCTGAGGAGCCTGATGTGGGGCTCGATCCCATAACGCCGTGATCACGCCCTGAGCCGAAGGCAGACGCTTAACCGCTGTGCCACCCAGGCACCCCATGTATTTTAGTTTTAAATTCAATTACAAAATTAATAAATATTGGTGTTTTGTAGATAAAACTACAGAAATATTCTTCTTTATACTGGTAGTAATGTTTAGCAGTACAGAGATGAGAAGAGAGCTTAGAATGAGATCTGAGCTGGAGTTTACACAACACCACTTCCTACCTTCATGGCCTTGGCAAGGAGTTTAACCATACTCAGCCCAAGTTTCTATATTTAATACAGAGATCAATACCCACATTTTCTGGGTTTATAGGACAATAAAATGAGATATGAATATGAAAACACTTGGTAAAGTGTTCAGTGAAATAGACATTAAATTTTATTACTGTAAAAGTTACCTGTTCTCTTCCCCTAAGCGGCCTGAGGTGGCCTCTGAAAATGGTTTGCTATTCTCTTGACCCAGAAAATCCTACAAAATCATGCAAATCAAGAGGTTCAAATCTTCGTGTTCACTTTAACAACACACATGAAACTGCCCAGGGCGTCACGGGTATGCGTATTTGAAAAACCACCAGGTATCTGAAAGATGTCACTTTGCTGAAACAATGTGTGCCATTCCGTCACTACAATGGTGGAGGTGGTTGGTGTGCCCAGGCCAAACGGTGGGGCTGCACACAGGGTCGGTGGCCCAAGAAGAGTGCTGAATTTTTACTGCACATGCTTAAAAATGCAGAAAGTAATGCTGAACTTAAGGGTTTAGATGTAGATTCTCTGGTCATTGAGCACATCCAGATGAACAAAGCCCCCAAGATGTGGCATGGAACTTACAGGGCTCAGGGTTGGATTAACCCACACATGAGCTCTCCCTGCCGCAATGAGACGATCCTTATTGCAAAAGAGCAAATTGTTCCTAAACCAGAAGAGGAGGTTGCACAGAAGAGAAAGATATCCCAGAAGAAACTGAAGAAACAAAAACTTATGGCCTGGGAATAAATTCTGTATGGAATAAATGCAAATAAAAATGAAAACAGAAAAGTTGACTTTATCCTAAATTAGAGTCGCTTCCACGTATGACTGTATAAAAAGCAAACTCTGTGAACGGAGGGCCTGTACCTCCCTCACAGCTGTATTCCACGTACCTAACACAGAAAGCATTTCAATATGTGTTTAATGAGCTAGCTAAGGCTGCCTAATATAACAGGACACAAAAAGCTCTCAGCAAATACTTCCTCAAATAAAAATGGTTTACTAAAGATTAACTACGCATCTCAACTCCCCACCACGCAATTAGATTCAAGGTAGAAAGGGCTGTTGGGGCGGCGTTGGGGGGGAGGGGGATGAGGTGCGCCCACACACGCTCTCGCTCTTGCCGGTCACCTGATTTCAATTTACATAAGTGCCTCAAGGGTAAGTGAAGACTGAAGTAAGATGATAGTATAAAATACATAAATGACTTCTTTTCAAAAGTTAGACGCATGAAGAAGTTATATAAATATGGAAAGCACAATCTGATCTGTCCAGTGTGAATTCCTGGTAGTAGGTCTTGAAAACAAATATATACTTTAGCTTATATAAAATTGTCATGATGGCATAGATTTTTAATAAATGCTTCTTTTGTACATGTTTATATTACAGAAATGTCTTAATGTTAAATGACTTACCTAAATTTATATAGTATTCAAGAGTTTAAATAATGCCACAAAGTTCTTTGAGCCTATAATCAAAGGTATGTTGAAGAGATAATATATCTAAATAGCCAGTCGGAATTTAGGTTATCTGAAGCACCATTTTACAATTCTGGTTTAGAGATATTTCGTTCTTAGAGAAGTCTTAGTTTGTTTAGACTTTTTATTTTTAACAGGGAGAATGAATGACCTGGCTTGCCCCCTTTAAAGTAAATGCACTGTGGGGTGCCTGGGTGGCTCAGTCCCTTAAGCAGCCAACTCTTGATTTCAGCCCAACTCATGGGTCATGGGATCAAGCCCCAGGTTGGGCTCCATGCTCAGCAGGGAGTCTGCTAGGGATTCTCTCTCTCCCTCTGCCCCAGCCCCTGCTATGTGCTTGCTCTAATAAATAAATCTTTAAAAAAAAAAAAGTAAAATAAATGCACTGTGCTTTCTCCAGATTACTAAAACGATAGTGGCCCACCCTTATGCTGATATGCAAGAGCTATTACAAGTGTGAGTAACTGCTTGCACGCATACATGCAGGTACTACTCTCCCTTTCTCTCATGCATTCAGTATTTTCTGAGTGTTTATGATATGTCAGCCACTGTTTTAGGCATGGGGGTTTCCTCACTGAATATAACAAAGTTCTATGACAGAGTTAATGTTCTCATAGAAAGACGGGCAATAAAAAGTTTTTATGATGTGTCAGCCACTGTTTTAGGCACGGGGGTTTCCTCATTGAACATAATAAAGTTCTATGAAAGAGTTAATGTTCTCATAGAAAGACCAGCAATAAAATATATACTACAATAGAGTAACAGGTGCTATGAAGAAAAATAAAGCAGAGTAAGAAGATAATGATGGAAGGAAATGCTGTTTTAGATAGTGTGGTCAGAAGACAGGTGACATGTGAACAGAGACTTGAAAAGAGAGGGGATGAGCCATGAGGATGTCTGCAGAAGTTTTTCAATCAACAGAAGGAGCAGGAACAAACAAACCTGGTGCTCTAAAGACCACCTCAAAGGCCAGTATGGCTAAAGCACAGCACACAAGAAGGAAAGTGGTATTTGGGGCAGAGAGATTGTCAGCGGCCAGGTCCCAGGTCCCAGATCTTGCCAGGGCCTTACAGCCCATGGTAAAGCTCCCAACTTTTATTCTTAAAAGTATGATGGGAAACCACTGAAGGTTTTCTGATGCTCTTTCCTTCTCTACCTCTACAACCGTTAAAGGAATCACAGGACCAGACTTATGATCTGGGGAGAACAGACCCTATGGTGCAAAAGTGGGAGCAAGGTTAGCAGGCTACTGTGCTTAGGTCTAAGAGGAAGATGAAGACAGTCTAGACGAGGGTTGTAGAAGTATGTGGAAAGACATGGCTTGATGAGGGAGACATTTTGGAAGTAAAGTTGACACGTTATTGATAGATTTAGGTATGAGACATGACAGTCGAGGAAGATTTTGGACCTGAGCAATTTGGTAACAGGTGTGGTGGGGTGGGAAATAAAGAACTTAGTTTAGGACATGATGGATTTGTGATGTCTATTAGACAGCTAAGCAGAGATGTTGAGTGGGCAACTGCATAGGAGTCTGAAGTTCAGGGAGAGATGTGATATGATTTTTGGGAGAATCCTCCGAATAGATATCATATTTTATGCCATAAACTGCATAAGATCATCTGGTGAGCACATCAGTACTTAAGATACACAAAGAAAAGAGGAATTCAGCAGAAGAAAATGAAAAGTCATGGCCAGGGATACAGAAGGAAAGCCAGGAGTGTATGTCCCGGAAGCCACAGAAGAAAATAGTTCAACGAGGTCTGAGGACAAGGCAAGGGCTGGCTGGGTAGCCAAGAGGTTAAGAGAGATAACAGAGAGCTGAGCACCGAATCTGGCAATAAGGCAGGCCCCGGGATATCCTGACAAGAGTCGCAGGGATGAAGGACTGACTGGAGTGGCTTTAAGAGAGATTTATACAAAGGGAGGGAAGAGAGCCCATGAGCACAAATAACTCTCCTGACATGCCTGGCTGGGAAGAGCTACCCAAAAGAGGAATTCCCCTTGCTTTCGGCACCATGGTGTCTGAGATACAGGTAGGGCTCACACCCTGCTCCCTACACTCTGGAGTGCAAAGCTGTTCTAAGTTTTGACCTGACCTGCTGGCAAGCCCTCTTATTTCTCACTGTCAAAACGCCTTCTGTTCATTTCCACCAATGCTGCTCCTAAATGGCAACAACTGCTGAGCCCCACAGCTGATCCTAAATCCCCCTCAACAACGCAGCTGCCATTTCCCATCCATCTCGCCTCTGCCCTTTCTGATGATTTTTTTTCTTCTTGGATTTTTCTTCCTTGTCTCTTGTCACCTCTCCATACTTTTCAAGCCTGAGCAGTAAAGCTGACCTTCTAGCTGTATCATCCGTGACAAAGGACGACTTCCTTTGCATACACGATCTGACCACAGAAGACAGTCCAAGAGTGGTCTCTGAAGTACGCCTCTTGTCACGTGCATATGGCACCTTTTATGAAGGTCTAATGCCTGACTCACTGAGGAGTTCTTGGAGCTTTAAACATCTTCCAGGAGTCTGAGGCCTCCTGTACGTTAGCCTCCAGGATGACTATCACATCAGTGAGTACTGCAATGCTTCATTCACACAATGGTAAATTCCTGAAGGGCAGGAACCAGTTCTCACACTTCTTTTTTTATCATCCATTCAACAGATAACTATTATAGCCTAAGGGACTAAGCATGAAAGATGCAGGGGGTGCAGAGAAGATGGATATGGTCTCTCCCTTCATGGAGCATGTAGTAGTCTAGTAGGGCATTTACATAAGTAAACTGACAGAATACAGCATGGTAAATGTCTTTCTTAAGGGAATACAGGATACTATGAAAGCACATAGAAAGAACAGCTTATTCAAACTTGGGCATCAGAAGCTTCCCTGAAAGTGATGTTTAAGTTGTGAAGAGTACTGAGTTAGCCAGATTGGGACATTTCAGGGAAAGAACATGTGCAAAGGCACAGAGGCAAGTGAGAACCGAGCATATCTGGGGACACTGACAAATGCTAAATATAGCTAAGGTGTATGTGTGTGTATTCTGAGGTGAGGGTGGGGCACTCAAGAATGAGCAAAAATAAGGCTAGAGAGAGGGAAGGACCAGATCACATGTTAAAGAAGGACCATATCCGGGTATATGCGCCAAACTAAGGTAGTTTCCCTTGGGGAGTGAGAATGGGGAGAGGTGGGAAGACTTCACTTTATGACTTTAAATACTCCCATAATGTTAGGCATTTATTTTTACAATGCCACACATTACTTCTGTAATTCAAATTTGTAATTAAACAAAACAAAGAGGGTTTTAAAAGATTAGTCTAATTGCACTGAGGAGAATGGACTGGAAGCAGGACAAGACTATGGCAGGGAGAGCAATTAGTAAGCCATGGCAAGAATCAGGTGGCCTGAATTAGAGCCACAGTAGTGGCTGTGGGAAGAAGATGTAATTAGAAAATAAAATGGAAAGATCTTGATAAGTAATAAGGGAGACAACTAGATTTCTGACTTGGGCAAATGGGTGGATGAGGACGGTGGGATCTTTCATTCAATGTGGGAAAACGGCATGACACAGGTGTAGGTAGGGTAAAAATGAGTTTAGATTTGGTCATATTAAACTTGAAGTACCTAGAGGTCATTCACATGTTATTAAAAGTTTATAGAGGTCTTGAATCTATAAACATGGAGAAAAAAATGTGAGTTATAGGAAGAAATGTGACTATTCTCTGCATATATATGGTAATTTAAGTCCTGAGAAAAGATGAGATTGCCCAGGTATGTGTAAAGAGTAAAAACAGAAGGCTGGAACAGAAGTATATAAAACTGAATTTCTCAGAATGATCTGTGACCCATCTGTATCATAATCTCCCGAGAGGTTTGATAAAAATGTAGAATTCTTGGCTCTACCACCAACCTACTGAATCAGACACTTTGGTGGCCTGGAAATCTGTATTTTAAGCAAGCACCCCAGATTATTTTTGTGCAAAGTAAAGTTTGAGAACTGCTGATCTAGAAGGTGAGTGGAGGAAGAAGAGCTGGGGCGGGGGAGAACCTCAAGAAGGACCTGTGCTCTCCTTATCCCCAAGGAAAAATGATAATTTCATGTCACAGTAGCCACTGGGAAAGTGCATATTTATCAAAGCACAGTGGGCTGATGAAAAATAAGCAGTCAATAAATATTCAATAAATAACTGAGAAAAGTATTTAAAGTTAAAATTTACCTCTGTATATTTATAAGCTCCTATTAACTACTGTAAGTATAAACAAAGTTAACACCTGGGTGATTTATAGGAAAAAAAACAATAGTGGGAAGTCTAAAAAAAATGGACTGAATGAGAATCGCTTTGATACCAACATCTAGGACAAACTGCAAAGGTTTAGCAAGTTAGTGAATAAACCACCATGACCTCTTAGGTCCAAGAAAAACCCTGAGGTGTATAAGCATAGAAACAACACTTTATGACAAAAAGATGGGCTCAGTTTTGAAAAGTGCTGAAAGAAAGCTGTCAGATTCATAGTATCATCTGGATGCCCTCTCCCAGATGAAGCAATTACTTCCTATCAGACCCAAATCAAACCACTCCTTCACTTATAAACTATTAAAGACCAAGAGATAAAGATTTAGCCTGTTTGTCCAACTAAATCAGAGCTCTTGCTCAAAATCACAGTTGCTGAAATAACTGCCTATTAAACACTTCTTATGCCAAGGTTGCTAGGCTTCAGAGCATCAGTTTTGTTAGAAGCCTCATTTGTTCTGAGCAGTTAAAAGGATCTGTACTCTAAACACATTTGCTTGATGGAAAGCAAAATGATCAAATAACCCCAAATTAATTCACACCTATTTTTGACCTTCCCCCACCCACTCCCCACTTAATTAAAGTCACCACAAAACATTCTGCAGAGGTAAAGCAAACTGGACAAGAGAAGACTTTTACTTCATTATTCCCATTTTTCCCTTTTCCTTTTCTTTCTATTTTTCATTTGTAGGTACTATGAAAGGGGGGGGGACCTCAATCTTACTGAGTACAAAGTGCTCACCTGCATGCTACTGCAGGTTTTTACTTACTGCTATCACTAAATGCCACTCATTAGTTGTACGACTTTGGGCGACTTTCTCTCCTATGAGTTGTACTACATACCTTTTTTAAGAATTTTTTCCAAATCTAAAGTTTTATGGTTCTAAGATTAGAGAAGAGGAAAACAGTAGCCAAGAAAATAATTATAACATTATGAGAGAATTGATAATGATTATACTCTTTTTTTAAAGTTTCAGACCTCCACTCATGAAGAGAGAGAATATCCAGACACAATGAACCCAGGGCTAGAAGTACCACTTCTTGAATTCAATAAGTCTAAGACAAACTGGTAACATTTCAAGAATTCATCTGTTAGCTGGTAATTTAGAACCTGAACATCGTTTTTTTCCCACAGAAATGATGTGACACATAATGGTTAGGCTCTTAGGCTAATTCACAAAAGTTCATTCAAACTTCCACTCAAGTAACACTCCAGACAGTTTTGGTAAAAATAGAAAATAAATGTTGCCATACTAGTAATGAAGAAAAAAACAGAAAAAAAGGAAATGAAAAAAACAAAATTTATCCTAAAGCCTATTCTTCACAATGAAGTCAACCATATGATTCATTGCCCTGATTACACATAGATCCTCCTAGTATCCAGATTATAATAGCTCACTACTTAAGTTCATGGACCCCAAGGATCCTTGCTTCATTTAAGGTACAGCGGGCACTAGGGGATCAGAGGTATACTAAAGCCCAAAGCTGGGAGCAAAGCATAAAGTTGAAGGGAAGAGGAGCACTTTTCCTTAGCTGTCCCCTGACTGCAGTGGGACAGGAACTTAGAGACTAGAGCATTCTCTTCACATCCCAGCTCCAGGATTCCCTGGACAATGCTCTGGGGAGCTCAGTGGCAGCTCAGTAAACATGGAACCTAAAAACATATATTAGACATGCTTCCCAGCTCAGGCAGGAATTGTGGAAAGGAACAATTCCCTGAGCTGCCATGGCAAGTGCTCACTACTTGCTACTGCCAGAAGCAACCACAGCTCTGACAGTGAGGAGGCTGCCTGGAGGAATGGCTGCTTCCTGCTGACTGAAACCTCATTTCAACCCCCTTCAGACCTAGGTCTTGCGATACATTTGCATGTTCACAAGTGTGCAGTCCCGTAACTTGTGGATGCCTATCTTTATCATTTGCTAAGGCTTGAAATAGAAAAACCAAACAAATGTTCTCTTCTCCTGGGAAGAAATGCTTCATGTACTTAAAGCTTTAACTATAGTGATGTTAAATATCCCTGTGTAAGTCTGTATTTTGGGCAATTCAGATTTTTAATTCATAAGTACCTCTCCAAGTTCACTATGGAAAATAATTACCTATTACATCTAATTTGGACAGGTTTAAATATCAGGCAAAGAGTTTCAAAAGGTATTTGCCACTCTGATATTCTAAGATTGCCATTTCAATTTGCCCTTAGCCCTCTCCCTGATATTAGACCACTTTAAAACTAAAATCACCCTTCTGTTCTCATTCAGATATTATAACCAAAAACAAATAGCAAGGCATTTGGTATGTCAGTTAGGATACCATTTATATATATATCCTATATATATGTAAAGCTTTTAATCAATTGTTTCTGAACATATAAATAGATATGCAGTATACCCAAATCTATATACTAAAGGCATCTTTCAATTCTTTAATAAACATATATAAAAGTGATAATTAATCACAATCTAAATTGAGGTTTGAATTCTGCCAGCATTCAAATTACTGCCAGGAAAGGCAGCGTGGGTAATGTACGCACAGCTATCAGCGTGACACTCAGAAGCTGATCATGTATTCAACTCTCTTACTTTATTTATAAGTGTTGCTCTTCCCTCAGATTAAATTCAACTTTCCTTCCCTAGCCTCTTCGTTTTGTTTTTATTTTTATTTATTTGAGAGAGAAGAGCAAGTACGCGGGTGTTGGGGAGGTGGGGGGGTGGGCAGAGGGAGAGGGACAAGTGACTTCATGCTGAGCTCAGAGATCATGACCTGAGCCAAAAAACGAGTGGGTCGCTGAACCAACTGAGCCACCCAGGCACCACCCCCAGCCTCTTCTCGTTACACCGTAGACACCAACTTTATTTCTTCTGATACAAAATTTTGTGGTTCTCTGAAATTAACATTGTAATATCTGTGTAGCAAAGTACTGGAAAATTCATTGAAAATCATAAATGTTAAAAGCTTGTAATAAAGAAATCTTGCTTTCCTAATTTTAAGCCTAACTACTCACTGCAGGGTGACTTGGCAGATTTCCAAAAGATTCTTCAGCTTTCTCCCTTTCTGAGGCAAGCTACCAGTAACCTTTATCTTTCACCACTAGAACGTAAGTATCCCATGTGCAAAAAGAATTTGTTTTTGTTTTAAACAAATCAGGTTCTACTTTCCCATTGTAATGTTCAGCAAATAATACATTTCTACCAGCTTTCACTTTTCAGATGGGCTACTTCCTCGGCTGAGTGGCAGGACACCAAAATGGGAAGGAGAAGTCAATGTCATAGTGTATAAATAGCTGTGGCCAAAAACAATATTGCAGAAGAGCCAATAGGAGAAGGGCTCCCCAAAATGCAGCAAGAGTGACTTAATTCCATGTATCCCTTCATGAGGGCCTCAGGGAAAACTATAATCAGGAAACAAAAGAGGGTGGGGGAAGCAGCTAGGACTCACACATAAGATTCCTNTTTCTTTAAAATATTTTATTTATTCGACAGAGATAGAGACAGCCAGCGAGAGAGGGAACACAAGCAGGGGGAGTGGGAGAGGAAGAAGCAGGCTCCCAGTGGAAGAGCCTGACGTGGGGCTCGATCCCAGAACCTGGGAACACGTCCTGAGCCGAAGGCAGACGCTTAACGACTGCGCCACCCAGGCGCCCCCACACATTAAGATTTCTAATCTTTTGTTAAGGAAATGAACTAGCAGTGTTTTCTGGAGTTTCTGAAACACACATCTATCTTTTAAATCTCAAATGGTATGGCCATGAAATTTCTTCTAATGTTAAGTCAGGTATCGAGAAAATGCCATCCAGTAAGTCGACTTCTTTCCTCCCATATACTGAGAACCACTCACCAATACCAACCCGGTTTTTAAATTGTTTAACTCACTCATTACACTTGTAAAATTTGCCATCACGTGAACTTCACTTTATACAAAAGTAAACCTTGCATTGTGTTCCTATCATCATTCATTACACCCAACCCAAAGGTCCATAATTTCACACGATAATGATTATACATTTGAGATCAGTGAGCTAAACTGCATGGGGGCACACAATTCACTTCCTAAATGTTTGCCGGACTTTTCAGAATTGCTTCCAAGTGTTGGAAGTCATTAAGTTTACCAAGATTCTGTAACAGAGCACACACAAACGTACTGTTTAGGGATCAGCAGCATTCACAAAATGCAGGCAATCATAAAGTTATGTAAGAAAAGCAATCTCTCTGAGCAATTAGTTCGGGCATACAAGAATCCAGGAAATCGCACATCCTCCTTGCGGGGCTGGGTCACAGGAACTAGGTAAAGAAACAATGCAAAGTACACTGGGAAACGAGGGCAGTTACAGCTGAAATGATGCAGGCAACGCCACCAGAGGCATCTTGAAGCATTCCTTCGAAAGGAAAGTGTGTGTTGTCTCTAAAGAGCCCCTGTTGACCTGGGTAACGGTACGAGCTGAAACCACCAGAGCCCGACACGAATTCCAGCATGTGCAAAAGGAGATTGGGGGGGGAAGAAGCATTAGATGACCCACTACCTAAGGGTGCCGAAGCTGTCACCGCCCTGGGACTCGCGCACACCCCGGCGCTGCCACCTGCTTTCTACTTCTTCGGGGAGGGCTGGTGACGCGTGGTGGACCCGAAAGGGACAGAGGCAGGGATAATGAATCTGCGGTTTCTAAAGCCCAAGCACAACAAAATGTTCCCAGAGCCCGACCCCCACGGCCGGGCGACTCTTCCCACGCGGCACGCTGCCCCACGGGTGGAAGGCTGAGAACTTGCAGGAGGCTGAGGCGAAGGCCAGACGACAAATGGGGAGGGGGCGACTCCGCGTTTGAGTACCGGGGTCGCTCGGGCCGCGGCGCCGGGACCGTGGGAAGGTAGGCTGGGGGCGGGACCGCGCGGAGCCAAACAGCCAGGGGCCGGACCTGGGGATCCCCCGGGGCGAGGGCGGGCGCGGGCGGAGAGGGACGCCCTGGCCGCTACCTGCTGCTGGATCTTCCCGTCCTCCGTGACGACCCAGTGCGTGGTGGCGAAGGCCCCTCGAGCCGCCACACTCAGCAAGGCGGAAAGGCTGAGGAGCCAGCCTGGGCCGGAGCAAGGCGGCAGCTCGCACCGGCCGCGGACCCCTACTGCCGCCGCCATCTTGCCCCCCCGGTCCCGCTGCTCACACCGGAAGCGGAAGCCGGCCCCCGCCGCCCGCCATCTTGGGGAGGTCGGCGCTGGAGGAGGTGGAGCCCGGGGTGCACTGCCGGCTGACGAGCGGCTTTCTCAGCCTCCGTTTGGGCGGTCGGGACAATCGGGTTTGGCTTCAGGTCGGAGACAGCTTTTTTGTTATTGTTTTCCTGTACGCGATGCGATCTCGTGGCGTGGGAATCAGAGGGAGATAAAAGTAGTGTTCTAGGTGGAGCCTAAGCAAATGAGAGGATTCTGTGTGTGTATTTACGTATATATGTATTTAATAAAACCTTGGTTTTCATTTTATTTCATTTTTATTTCTCGTTGGGTCATATAGTTGAGAAATAAAGGTATGCTTTCAGGGGAGAGATGGATTCTTTTTCTCAAAGTCTCTCAGTAGTGGAAGCTTCGGAATTGGACGGGTTGTCAGTCTAGGGCAACGCTGTCTAGTAGAAAGAAATACGTGAGACCCGAGCCAGATAGGAAATTTTTTAAGAAGTGAAATAACGCGTTTGACTTAACCCGTTATATATAATACAGTATTAGTTCAATATAAGATCTGTACAAATTCCTGAGCTATTTTTAGTACTACGTCTTCGAAATAGGTATGTATTTTAGACTTCCAGCTCATCTAAATTCAGACTGGCCAGATTTCGGGGCTTAAGAGCCACTGGACAGCACAGGTCTAGATCAGGAGACCAACAGCACTGGCATCACCTGGGGATTATTAGAAATGCACATTCTTGGCTCTTCTACCCCTCCCCACCAGATTCCGCCTTTCAGCAAGGATCCCAGGTGACTGGTATGTATATTAAGAAGCACTTCTCTCTAGTGAACCAGCATGTAGGCCAGGCGACTAGCCTGGCTTCTAGCGTCGGGTAAGATGTTGTTTTAGGTATTTCAGGGCTGCCTTCTGGCCTTGTGTGTCATTTTGTGTTTAGGTTCGTTATGCTTTTGGTTTTCTCTTTGGGAAAAGGATGAGAATTTTGCCTGGCCGTCTCCCTATACTGGCATATTGCCAGAAAACAAAAATAATTGCCAAGTGTTTAAACATCACTTCATGCTATGGAAGCATCGGCCACAACATTGGTTTTTAGTTCCTTCTGAAAATAGCTTTTCGTAGAGGATTGAAGTAGTGAACATTGATCTCTCTAAAAATGTGTGACTTATCCACTTTTTTGCCTAGTACTCAGCTAGACGGTGGATATGGAAATCTGACCACTGAGCAATGTGCAATTTAGTGGAATATTGGCAGGTTAACAATTGAAATATAGGATAATGGGGGTATATAAGGGCACATGTGCAGAGGAGAGAGCAACCAACCACGTGAAAGACTTCAAGTAAAGGTGCTGATTCAAGCAGAATGAACAATACGTGTGAAAAGGTGAAAACAGTGTCAGGTTGTAAGGGTTTCTTGTAGGTTATACCAAAAAGTTTAAACGTAGACAATAGGAAGTGTTCCAAAATTTTGAAATAGAGAAATGACAAGTAAGTCTCCCTGTTCTGAGCATCTTATTTTAAGGTGTAGACATCAATCCTCTTACCTGTATATAAAGTTGCTAAGTAATGGCAATCATTATCATCTAATGTTTGTTAAGTGTTTTAATGCATACTGGCACTGTACACACACAGCAATCTTTGCTGACTTACCAGGCATAGAATAGTTAAGTAATTTGGCCAAGATCATATAGCTAATAAGTGACAGACCTCAGATTTGGACTCAGATCTACCTGCCTCTTGAGCCTGAGCGTGGCTGGAGGATGGTGAGGAATTTGAGAGAAGCCCCAAATCACCTCTTTAGGCCACCAGCAATTTCTTTGACACTCACAAGTTAACCTGTAAAGGGGCAGGATCATAGCTTTAATGTACCACACGCCTCTACTTCCTCTGGATGATAACCCTGGTCCTTGGGGATCCTCTGTTAGTTTTCTGTTGTGTAGCATATTACCATAAATTTAGGAGCTTAACACATATCTACAATCTCACTGTTTTCATGGGTCAGGAGTCTGGCAAGGCATGGCTGGGTTCTCAGTGTCTCACATGGGTGATATGAGGCTGCTTTCTCCTCCAAGATTTGGGGGCCTCTTTCAAATTCTTGGCAGAATTCAGTCCTTTGCCACTGTAGTCAGTTTTCTTGCTGGCTGCTGACTAGCCATTCTCAACTCCAAGGCCACCAGCCATTCCTTCTACCATGGCCTTCTCAACATGGCAATTATTCCTTCAGCAGAAGCAGGAAAATCTCCACTGCTTGAGTCTCTGACTTCCTCCATTTCTGATCACTAGGCCCAGATTTAAAGGGCTCACGTGATTAGATAAGGTCCGTCTGAATAATCCCTCTTTTGATTACACCAAAATCAACTAATTTGGGCTGATTTGTAACCTGTCAGTGGACATTTGTATTGCTTCCATATCTTGGCTATTGTAAATGATACTGCAGTAGATATAACGGTGCAATATATCTTTTCAAGTTAGTGTTATTATTTTCTTTGGATAATTACCCAGTAGTGGAATTACTGGATTGTATGATATCTCTATTTTTAATTTTTTGAGGAGCTTCCAGGTATGGCTGCACCAATTTACATTCCCACCAACAGTGCACAAGGGCTCTTTTGGCTGTGCCATTTATTTCATTTTCTTGTCTGTTGGTGTGACTAGGACTTCTAGTACTATGTTAAATAAAAGTGACAAGAGTGGCTATCCTTGTCTTGTTCCTGATCTAAAGAGTGAACACTCTTAGTTTTTCACCATTGAGTATGATGTTAGTTGTGGGTTTTTCATAATATGGCCTTTATTATGTTGAGGTAAATTCCCTCTAAACCCACTTTGGTGATGGTGAGAGTTTTTATCATGAACAGATGTTAAATTTTGTCATATGGTTTTTCTGTATTTATTGAGGTGGTCATATGATTTTTTTTAAGATTTTATTTATTTATTTGACAGAGATAGAGATAGCCAGCGAGAGAGGGAACACAAGCAGGGGGAGTGGGAGAGGAAGAAGCTGGCTCATAGTGGAGGAGCCTGATGTGGGGGCTCGATCCCATAACGCCGGGATCACGCCCTGAGCCAAAGGCAGACACTTAACCGCTGTGCCACCCAGGCGCCCCGGTCATATGATTTTTATCCTTTCTTTTGTCAATGCAGTGTATCACACTGATTGGTTTGCAAATATTGAACCATCCTTGCATCCCTGGAATAAATCCCACTTGATTATGGTGAATGATCCTTTTAATATATTGTTGAATGCAGCTTGCTAATTTTTGTTGGGGATTTTTGCTTCTATGTTCATCAGAGATATTGGCCTGTATTGTTTGTTTGTTTTGGTAGTACCCTGTAAACTCTTGAGTAATTCTTTTTTCAGTTAGTTATACATTGTTAGCGTCTGATGGCAGGAAGCATTTCCTATACAAATATATTTTTATCTTCCAGAAAGCTTGGTTAGTTTGGTTTTTACTTCCTATCTCTATAACATATAGAACTTTTGAAGCTAGGAAGTGGACAATGATAAAACGAACTTTCTGGATTATTTCCTCCTTTGGGCCATTTTATCTGAAAGTTGCAGAGAATCTCCATACTGCTTATTCCTTAGAGAAAAACAAGATATAAATATACCTGAGAGAATTAACATTCTGTTTTAAATTCTGTTAATTATCTTTTGCTTCATGGTAAACCAACTTAAATTTTAGTGGCTTAAACGTTTAATTTTAAAACATGATTTATTATATTTCATAGTTTGTTGGCTGGACTCAGCTGGGTGGTTCTTCTGCTGTTGGCTGGGGTCACTCATAGGGCTGCATTCAGCCGGGACCTCAGCTGGGGCTGGAATGTCCTGAAGTGGCTCCACACACATCTAGTACTTTAGCTGGAGTGGCTGAAATGGCTAGGGGTGGCTGTGCTGTCTCTCAGGGTAGTTACAGAGGCTTCTTACATGGTAGAAGATGCCAGGCTCCTGGAGGGCCAGCCCCAGAACTGGCAGTGTCACTTCTGCATTCTACCGGTCGAAGAAGGGAATAAGGATAGCTCAGATTCAAGGGGAAAAGGAAGTAGATTCATTGTCATAGTGAAGCAGCCATGTTTAATCAGAAATGGAAGAAATTATCGGCAGCCTACTCTATATGTAGTTAATTGCTTTAGAGGGATTTTGAATTGATAAACATTGATAAGATGCATAAGGAAGGAGGCTAGTTATGGCTGGAAGGACTGTAAAGGTATGCCTCCCCAACAGCTATATGCAAAGTGAAAAGGATTTTCAAAGAGGAGGCAGAGGATACCTAAATATAGTAATTTTGTTTAGAAATAGTTTGCCAAATAGATCAAGCAGTCTGAAGCATGAGGACTACTATGGATGAGACCAAATATCCAGTTAGCTCAGGATTCTAGTCAGAGTAACACTAGGGCTGCTCTGAGGGTACCATGATGGTCAGCCTCAAAAGAATTTTCCTGATGCAGACTTAGGAGCCATTAATTTATTGAAAGCCTTGCAGCTGTTACTATATTTGGGAAGGACAGTTATATTTGGGGAGTAATTGTATTGTGACTGTTCATTCTGTAGGTAGCTAATGGTCATACCTGCTCCCACCCCCAGCTTTTACTCCCGCTACGCTTAAGTTTCAGTATCTTCATTTTATGATGAATCCAAGTTCATTCTGTTCAAACCTTTTGTGAGTTTGTGCTTTTTTAACTCATCACCTTATAGCAAGCTAAATTTTAGTTTTTCCTCATAGGAATACCATTTCCTTATTTTTTTATTTGCTCTTCGCTGTTCCTTTTCTACTTAAATATTTCTTGAAAAATACCAACTCGAGTTGTATGTAGTATTCCATCTATCTAAGGCCTTGTTTCAGATCTTGTTTGTAACATCAACTCTTTATGACCAGAATTTTATGGTATTTTCTTATTCGTGATTGCATTAGTTTTAGAGAGTAAATGTACAACTTCTAGGAATGCATCTATGATTTCTTAGGTTTTTGATAAATTAGGTTTCATAAGTCTAAATTTTAGTTTCCATCACACTTGTTAGACTTGAATCTTATTTGCTGTTTTCCACCCACCCAGAACTGCTTTGAGTTCTTTCTTCCTATGGTTTCTAACATGGGGAAAAGATCGTGTGGTGAGGGAGCGCACAAGTGGATGGTCCTGGACCCAGCTTGGGAGGAAAGGCTTCCCAGGGAGAGTGAAATCTAGTCTGATCTGAAGGATGAATCCTAAGTTAGCTGGATGAATGGGGGTAGAGAGTGAGGGGTAACAATGATTTTCTGGACAGAGGAAACATGTCTCAGTATCATAGAGAGCACAGTGCCCTCTGAGTTACTGAAAGTAGTTCCTTACCATAGATGAAGAATTTAGGAGCCCAGGGGTTGAAACTAGGACTCTAAAGGCTTTGGGATAGCCCCCAACCCCCGTTTTTTGTGGTTTTGTTTTGTTTTAGCACAGCCTGGTGCCCTTAAAGCCAAGTGTTCTGCAGGTTTCGTTGCCTCCCTCTCAAATGCTTTTCCCTGACATCTTCACTAGGCTGGCTCCATCATCATCCAGGTCTCAGCTCACATTAATTCTTTAGACTTTTCCTAACCGTTCTTTCTATGCGAAGTCACATTAGAATGCGTGTGTTTTCATACTACTACTTTCTGAAATCAGCTTATCAGCCCTGCATCATAGAATGTGAGCTCCCATGAGTTTGCCTCTGTTTTTCACCACTATATTCCCAGAGTCTGAAACACTGCGTTTTTTTAATTGAAAACTTACTATGTACCAAGCAGTTTTAGGTAGTTGCAATTATCAGTGAGTAAAATATGAAAATCCTTACCTTTGTGGCATTTTAGCCACATTACATTCTATCAGGGAGAGACAGAATAAACAACATACAAGTAAACTATATAGTATGTTAGAAAGTTGGCAAATGCTCTAGGGAACATGGGGTAGGGTAAGTGGGATTTGGAGTCTTGGCAGGATTGAAAGGGGTATTGTAGTATTTAATTTTCCGTGAGCAGGTGATCTTTGAGGATTTGAAGGAGATGGAGTTAGACAAGAGATATAAGAGAAAGAGTGGCTAGAGGGAACAGCTATTGCAAAAACCCTAAGGCAGGAGTGTCTTTGCCTAGCCTGCATGAAGCTAGCTGACTGGGGCTGAGCGATGGGAAAGAATAGCAGCTGAGGTCAGGGATGGAAAGCCATGGCAATGTTTTTGATTTATATTCTGAAATGAGCCACTGAACAGCTTAAAGTAGGAATGGATCTCTGCTGTCATGTTTAGAACAGGCTGTAAAAAAGTGCAACAGCAGGGAGATCCATTACAAGGCTGTTATGAAATTCCAGGCGAGAAATGATGGACATAGAAATTTGGCAGTCCTCAGCATATAAGTGATATTAAAGGAGTGGATGTGATCACCAGGGGAATTTAGTTATCTTGTTCTGATACATTTAAATTTTGGCTTTAGAACACTCCTAACCATTCTAGGTGTTACTTCAGGAAGACTTTTAATAAAGGCTGTAGTCAAGAAGTTCCGACTTGTTGGGGCGCCTGGGTGGCACAGCAGTTAGGCATCTGCCTTCGGCTCAGGGCGTGATCCCGGCGTTGTGGGATCGAGCCCCACATCAGGCTCCTCCGCTATGAGCCTGCTTCTTCCTCTCCCACTCCCCCTGCTTGTGTTCCCTCTCTCGCTGGCTGTCTCTGTGTCGAATAGATAAATAAAATCTTTAAAAAAAAAAAAAAGTTCCGACTTGTTTTACATATTAACTTGAAGATGGAAATGATTTATTTCATAATGATTTGGCAAGTAGGTATCTGATGTTTGGCTTCAATAAAAATAACCAACTCATTTTTTTCAGAAGAGTGTATTAACTTTTAAAAATAAATCTCCAAAAATGAAAATTAAAGATAACTTGCAAGACTGACCTACTTGAAGGCAGAGCCATAACTTGTCCATCTTTATATTTTCATAGTCTAACACGCTGTTTGGCACAACAGAAACAATCAATGTTTAATGGATATCCAGGAATCTTAAGTTATCATAATCATAACACATCAAGACACAAAACAAAATTACAAAAGGAAATTTATTTCAAAAGCATAAGGGAACATTTACATTTGAACAAGGTGATAACAGGTGTCTTGCAAAAGAAAAAAAAATCATGGCATGAAGTTTGTCTTTCAAATTTTTGAAGCAAAAATAACCTAAGTTGTGCACTATTGCTTTTGGAAAGGTAAGGGGAACGATGAGGTGGTAAAGGAAGGAACACAGTCAACTCAGTATCAAACTTGAGAAAGTCAAGTCACTTCTGCTCAGCTTTGAGTTTACAAATACGCTTTAAAAAAGAAAAAGAGGAAAAGTTACACTTAATGTTCAAATTTATATAACTGTAGTCCCAATACAGTTTCTGTACTTGAAATGGCTTTAGGCCACTGGCTGATGCCTCTGAGGTCCAGACTATCTGGTCACAGTTTTCAAATGGCAATTCCATGTTCCTATGTCTGTTCAAATTCCAAGGGAGCTTAGGTTCAGCTCATAGTCTTTTGGAATGTTTTAGAGATTATTGCCACCACTCCATAGTCAAGCTGACCAACTTCTTTTGCTCACTTGTATCATTCTAGTCTTTAAAAAATATTTTTCTCATAAACATGTGCAGTAATTCTAACAAAGGGGTTTTGCTTTTTCCCCAATGTAGAGGTAACAGTAATGAAGACACCTGCAATTAGAATCACAAACTATTCCTCAAAAAATATGTCAAACTACTAGAAAATGTCATTCAGGCATTGAATTTGAATAGCAAACTTGGGGAGGGAAGATTAACTGTGGATCAAAAATATATGAAACATTCAAATGCAGAGCAAAGGGCCTATGCTACTAAAAATGCCCATGACATTAAACACTCCACAAACCCCCCATCTGTTGTTTTAACCTAAAGATTCTATTAGCTAACTTATACAATAATTTTGATTAATAACCTGAGAAGTTAAAATCTTGAAAGTGGCAAAAGCAAACCGAGAGAGCATCCCTTGCTTATTGGTACACCATGTTTTCAAGTCACTTTTCCTGGGTTGCCCTGGTTATTAAATCCCCAAATTCTAAATTATTCTATCTCATCCTGTAGAAACCTATATGTACATCAGATTCAATATTCTGGCTGTATTTCTCCAGCAGGGATCTCCAAATTTATCTTTGAAAATGCAGCCTTTGCTTACTTTTAGTTTTAAATAACAATAATCATGTAAGTGCAACTGACTCAAAATCCCTCACTACCAGGAGGAAAACCTAGGTAACAAGTTAATAATGGATTCAGCCTCAAAAAGGATCATCACCGTGTCAAAGACTACCCGTTCCAGGAATTTAAAAAAAAATGATTTATATTGTGTAGTCAAGTTTCACAGCATGCATGTATATATATATATATATATATATACACACACACACACACATGCTTGTGTATGCACGTATATTATACATACACATTTCTATTCAAATAGTAAGATCCCATAGTCAAAAGTTTATACTGCAACATATGGAGAAGAGTTAAGTAAGCAGTGCAAAGCAACTTACATCCTCCTAAAAATGTAATGTCATTTCTACATTTTAAGAAAGCTGGTAAGTACTTTGCTTTTATAACACTAGGTAGGAAATGCCTAGTAGCTTTATTAAAATTAAAAATGAAAATAAAATGTTAAGATTGACCATTACTCTTCTCCATATATATTGGGGGGAAAAAAAGACAGAGGGTAGAGGAAATCAGTAACCTTTCAACTGATCATCTTTACTGGTTATCAGAAATAGACTGAATTTCATTACATTTAAGACTTGAATAACTTTCAATAACAAATTACCAAGATGTTTAAAAGTAAAAGATTCACAATATGAAGTCTGAATAATGATGATATTGCAAAAACAAGTCAAGATTGTGGACAAAGCATCCAAAAATATCACTGTGGTTTTTACCGTGGACACAACCATGGTCTGTTACAAAAGTAGATCATACATACAAAGGTATAAAGAACATTAAGTTTTTAGCTGAAGGCAGCAGTCCTTTTAAAGGGACATCCCCGGCAATCCAATGAGTAGTAGAATTTAAGTATATTAAGCTCATGACAATGCTGAAGAATGCGATGTCTTATTCAGTAGAGTCTTCCCCGACTACGATTTCCTCGTGCTCCCCAACCTCGGCCACCTCTACTTCCCCTGAAGGCTCCTCTCTGCTCTACGAAAAAGCGAACAAGGGTTTAGGTCTTGCTCAGGACTTCATGGTACAGCAACACAGAAGGAATGTAGCTCGTAACTTTGAGTGTATAGCAGTAGGCTCTATAAAAGCAGCACTGGTATCCTGCTAGTCTATAAATTCAATCTGTACATAAAGCCAGGGCAACATATATACTAATGCAAATATGGCAAGGTGTCAAGTATATTCAGTGTAGGTACTCAATTAAATGTATCCCACTAACAAGATATTGCAAGGTGACCACGTTATAACTACATTTCTTCGTTCTTTATTTTGATACCTATCACTACTAAAGATAATTAAACAAAAATTTCTGTACTTGATATGGAGTTAACAAAAAAGCCACTGGCCTTCAAAAGCTAGTGCCATGAATGTAAAATATCTTAAATTATCAATGATCAATTCTGAAAAATTAAGCTAGACTGAAAAACGTACCTTTCAAATGCAATGAATAGGCAATCTGTTCTGGTCACAATATTTCAAGCACCTGGACTCAAAAATGCAGATATAAATACCAACAGCTTTTCTCACTGCTTTATCAGCTACGAGCTGCTCAGAGTACTGCCAAAAAGGTGATTATGTACACAGTATTTAGATTACTGATGTAAATTAAGTATATCTTTTGCTGAAAAATCAAGTCACTTGTGTCATAGAGTAGAATGAGTCTTTGATTCATTCACTGGTTACTCTCTTTTATAGCTCCAGAGAAATATTCCTTGAAGGAGTCTTTCCAGTGAAGAAAACTGATTGAAGTTATCAGCCAGGTTGGACTTTTTATCATACATAAAGTTAAGAGTCTCAAACTTCTAATTCCAGAGATCAAATCTCTTCATTGAATTTTCAAACTTCCTCATTGCAGCAATCTTGTTAGGAGCAAATAAAAACCACCTGGCGTTGCCACTTTGGATCCATAATGTTGAATGCTTGAAAAATTCCTATTAAGTCCATATTGCAATTATTTTTTTTTTTTGCCATTATGGCTAGAAATACAATTACTTTAATTTGGGTAATGTTCTGCTGTCTTTTTTTCCCCTTCCAGCAACCATGAGTTAGAAAACTAACTCGACCTTTCCCCAACTTAGCCCATATTTATCTGTTTAATGGAATGGGATCTGATTCAAAGTCATCTTTCATGTCATGGCACATTTTTCTAAGTTGATCCACTTGAAAGCCGTTTAAATGACACCACCATGTTTATTACTCCCTGAATATATTCAGAAAATCAGAGGTGGTCTGAGGGTAAGATGCTCCCAAAAGTGATGCAGTGACTGCATCAGGGAGTGTAGCAACCCCTATGTAGGCTATAAACTCTTGCATTTTTGACTGTTTAAGACTTGGCCTCATCTATGCAGATGTCAGCACATTCTTCTCCTACCGTACTCATTATAAAACCTTCATTTTTCAGTTAATTTAACAACACACTTAACAAATTAACATTTTTTAAAACAAATTAACATCTTCATAGATATCATTACCTATAAGCTAACTGACTACTAAAATATACCCTTTCAATTGTTTTTCTTTTTTTTTTTTAATTTTACTTATTCACTTGAGAGAGGGTGCACGCGCACAAGCTGGGGGAAGGGCAAAGGCAGAGGGAGAAGCAGGTTTCCCGCTGAGCAGGGAGTCTGACTTGGGGCTTGATCCCCCTGGGATCATGACCTGAGCCGAAGGCAGACGCTTAACTGACTGAGCCACTCAGGAGCCTCTCACTGTTTTTCAATCAATATGCAGAACTGAGTTACCCTCAATTGTTCACCTCTATCTACTGAGTATATTACATACACTGCATGAAGATATTGCTTGATGTGGTTACTTTTCTATACTGGCTATTTCTTTTTGATCTGCAATGGATGCAGCCATTTCTACAGTTCAGGGAGTCTCCAAATTTTCTTTTTTTGAAGGGCTCCATCCTGAGGGACCATTCTACACTTTCAGGATCTTTTCAGTGGTTTCAAGCTTACATTACTAACTTGAAAAACCACTGCCCCCAGTTAAAATTATACTTCAAGTAATTTTTACATTCTGAAAAGATAAAAGATGAAGGACACAAGTCACAACATATAGCATGTTTAGTACTTCTGGGTTACTGGGCAATCCTGTATACAGGAGGGAAAACTAAACATGAGTAGGTGTTTGTAAATACTTTGATTGAAAATGCACCAGGAAGTTGAACTGAGTTCATATTTATAAAGCAAATAAGAGACCTTGGTTAGTAAAGTGATAAACTTGGATAAGGAAAAAAAAAGTCTATATGAGCCTGCCTGGACTCAAAGAACAATCACGAATTCTGGTTTCTATTCTATGCTGAATAAGTTCAGGCCTATGACATTAGCACAGTCTATTTCTTTCACTGTAATAAGACAGAATATTAATAGTACCTGATTCTCTAATAACAAAAAGAGTCAATTTCCTGACCCCTCAGCATATGTGACTTAAAACAAAACAAAACATCCAACCTGTCTTTGGAAAGATAAAACAAAATGTAAGCTTGATGGACACAGAACAGTGGAATTACAATTATTTTGCCAAATGTGGTTAAGAAAATCTATGTACCAAGTGACATTAAGAACACAAAATATGTTCTCCTCTCCAATTCTGAGGCAACACTGACATCCCAGAAAAAAAAGCAACATGCTTTCTTCTGGACATAATGTCAGTTCCCCAAGGAAAGGACATAAAAAGGTGGGAAAAAAGCTTGACATAGATAGGTCTACCAAATCTCATCTGTAGTATCAAGAACTGTTTTCAACTGAATGGGTGAAAGAAAGCCAAGAAAACTCTTGAAATTGCTACTGTGAGAATAACTATAACCTGTTAACATTCAACTCTGAAATGTAAAATGCTAGCAGAAATTTTGCTGCTACTTTCCAATAAAAAGAGTCAGAGTTTAGTTTGTTTTGTAATTTTGTTTATGACCAGCACCCCAATGACAAAGCTGACCCCTGTAGGAATATTAAAGTGCTGTAATATCAGACACAAAAAACAATTAACAGGCAAGCTTGTTCTTCCCTTATTACTCTGAGGGACTATAAACAACTGTGGTTATAAGGGACTCAGATTTTTTTCCACTGACAGTGAAAACCAATCACAATCTAAGGCTCTGCATTTTTCACATCTCTTTTCCACATGCATTATGTCATCTGATTCTCACCATGAGGCAGCCAATGAGTTTCATAGGGCAGAATCCTCATGGAAACTCAAGAGTAACTCACTTGCCCAGGTGACAAGGAATACAATTCTCTATGTATTGCCATAGCTCTCAATTACTTTCATTTAAGTCAAATGAAGATAGTATCTGAGATAATAGTTAGATTTTAAGAATAATTCTCATAGACATCACATTAAATCATACAAGTGACAGAAGACAATCTTTGTTGCAATGAAGTAGCAGAATCCTTCCTATTTACAAAATGTTTTCACAAATATTCTTACCAATTTTCCCCCCTCTTAGTTGAAGTTTTTAAGAGCTCTTTGTTATCCCTATTACTCAGGTAAGAAAAGAGGCTAAGAAATGCACATTTACATAATATGTAAAAGAGTTCAGTGATCTTTCCTACAGTAATCTGCCTCCAAGTCTGACTGGAGTAGAAAAGTAATTTCAGAATCTAAAAACTGCCTTTCTATGATGTTTGCTCAGATATTAAAGGAATCGAGCTTATTGCAGGAAGACTTTAATGTCAGGATTATCTCACCTTGCAAACAATTATAGACAGTATATGTTTCAGAATGTGTTTTAAGAGTAATTACTGCAGAATTAATTCTGACTGGTAAATAAGACCAGTCATAAGCATATTTAGTTGCGTGTATTATTAAGCTTTGTCTTCTTAAGCAAGATTAAGGAGCTGATTCAGTGATATTTCATCCATTCTTCTTTGAAAGGATCTATCAGGATATAAGTCAAATGAAACAAACTTTGCTTCTTCACCAGCACTGGGAGAGAATAGACTAGTGGGAAGCTCTCCTGGCACCAATGGCCAACGATGAGAGGGAGACTGCACTCTGGGCAGTGGAGAGAGACTGCAATGGGACACACCTTCCTTGCCAGATGATACTTTTAACATCTGACTCCACTTCTACAACTTCTCCTTTTGAAATAGTTAAGAAGATGGAAGACAAGCAGAAGGCAGATAAGGTCCAAAATGATCATTAATAATATCACATCTGCCAGAAGCTGTAACTACTCCTGAGGGAGAATGCACAGAATGTCTTGCCTTGAAGTTACAACAGGGAAAACCAGGAATGAATGGTCCATGCCAACTTCCTTTGTTCTGTTCCTTCCTCCGAATACAAGAGGCATATTTTTCTTTTCTAAGTATTGCATGATCAATTCAGTGAGCCCACAAGGGGGGATTAGAAGGAAATGGGGTAACTTGTTTCCCCAATAGCTCTAGTTTCCCAAGCTAACTCAGAAGTCAGTGGAAAGAGGTACTGTATATGTTACTATATATAATTAATAATTAAAATCAAGTACAACACAATTGCTGCCTAATTTTTCATATTGCTTATACCCAAACGGAAACGCTCACCATAATTAAAGTTGCTCAAATTGCTGCTATATTTCCCACTAGGAGGATTATATATCTGCCTGGCATCCCTTTTTGGTCCTGCTGGAGATTTCTTGGGTGGTGAACCAGAAGTTGTATCTTCATTGGCTCTCTTTTGCCTATAATGGTAAGAAGAATGGCAATAAAAAAATTCTATTACCAGAGGCCATTAAAACACTTGTAATTTAGCATATCAATTACAAAAGACATCCTAAAGATGACAGTCACATCAGAAAAAAGGAAATAATGTTCTGAGGTTATCAAATTAACTGTGCCTTAGTTATGTAGACAATGCCAGATGGCATTTGCAAGGCTTGAAAATAATCTGGAATATGTGGCTATAAAAATTGTAAGGGCAAGCGACTAAGTTTGTAAAATTTGTCAGAAATCTAGTTATGTCACAGGAGTACAGATAAGCCTGAAAATTCCAGGGTTGTATTCTACCCATTTATTTCATAAATACTGCAATTAGACTTTATATTTTAAGTCATGCTTCTAATAGTCATATTTTAACATCTTATTAAGATTATTTGTTAAGGTACTATTTTGTATAATAAATGTAACATTTGAATTCAGATTTTCATATTTATAAATCATAAATATTAGAACACTCAAATCTCTCTTAAATTTATCTTACCCAATTTCAACCTTCTGTACAGGTTTCCAGGATAATGTTACTGTGCTTTTATAAGAAGGAGGAATGTGGAAGAGATCCTGGAAAGACAAAATGAGACAAGATTTCTAATATATCTGGTGCTATGGAGAGTGGTGGTGAGGGTAAGAAACATGGAGACATCTTAAAGTTTAGGAGAGAGTAAGTTCTAATTTATCCTTCTTGTTCACCAAAAAAAAGTTGTGAGAGAAAAAAATAGACGATTTTGTTTACAAATTATACCTATTACACTTCATTAATGTCATTTTGTGTACATCACTTCAGAAACTATAGCTAACTTTTTTTCTTTTACATTATCTATTTATTTGAGAGAGAGCGAGAGAATGCACGAGCTCCGGCATGAAGTGGGGGGGGGGGGAAAGGCAGAAGGCCTGACATGGGGCTCAATCCCAGGACCCTGGGATCATGACTTTAACCGACTGAGCCACCCAGGCGCCCCTAGCTAAATTTTTTCTAAATCATGATCATTTAGAATTCCAGGATAAAATATATCAACCGTAATAAACGAAGTGTTAAAGTAAGTATTTCTTGGGGCGCCTGGGTAGCGCAGTCGTTAAGTGTCTGCCTTCGGCTCAGGGCGTGATCCTGGCGTTCCGGGATCGAGTCCCACATCGGGCTCCTCCGCTGGGAGCCTGCTTCTTCCTCTCCCACTCCCCTGCTGTGTTCCCTCTCTCGCTGGCTATCTGTCACATAAATAAATAAAAAACCTTTAAAAAAAAATTTCTTTTGCACAGATGCAGTCACCTAGATGCTTTAAGGGAAAAAGAACGGTGCAAACTGCATTTGCTTTTGCAGACTTTTAAGTGGTTCAAAATTAGAACAAAATTAGAAAACTAAGTTCTGGCTAATATTTTTCTTTTTCTCAAATATCTATAAATTACCAAAAAGGGAAAAGCCCACAAGATTTAAATACCAAATTATTAGTATGTGGTAATGCAAATGTTTGCTGAATTTAAAAGTAAAAGTAATCCAGAACTGAAATCATCTAACCTCATGATAGCCTCAAAACTTGGATGGATTTCTAGACATACTTATTCTTAGTATTTTACCTAACATTTCTTATCCAGGTTTCACTTTGATTTTTAAAGATTTTATGTAACTATTTGAGAGAGAGAAAGAGTGTGTGTGTGGGGGGGGGAAGAGAATCTGAAGTACTCTCCATGCTGACTGCAGAGCCAAAAATGGGACTCAATCCCATGACTGTGAGATCATGACCTGAGCTGAAACCAAGAGTCAGACACCCAACCGACTGAGCAACTAAGGCACCTCACTCTGATTTTTATATATAGGTAAAATTTGGTTAAACTGTGTTCTTTCCACATTTAAACATACTAATAAAAACCACATTCTACGATATGCAACTTAAGTCTACTGTGCCAGATGAATGCAGGGAATTAGTCAGTGGTAAAGTCCTTTGGATCAAAAATGCCTGAGGTTTCTAACTGGACTGATTTAACATATGATAACGTTATTAAGAAAGGGATTTTACTATATCTATACGAGAAAACAGATGTTGGCTAAATCTATTTGTAATCATTTCACCATATATGTAAATCATATTATATACTTTATTATTTTTTAAAGATTTATTTATCTATTTGACAGAGAGACACAGCACAAGCAGAGGGAGCTGCAGGCAGAGGGAGAGGGAGCAGCAGGCTTCCCGCTGAGCAAAGAGCCCGACAGAGGGCTCGATCCCAGGACCCATCCTGGGATCATGACCTGAGCTGAAGGCAGACGCTTAACCGACTGAGCCACCCAGGCACCCCCATATTATATATTTTAAACTGACACAGTGATGTGTGTAAATTATTTCTCAAAAAATCTCACATTTTAATATATGAATTCACTGTTTGAAATTATTTTTAAGTTTGAAATAAGTGGTGACTAAAATTATGGAAAGAGCCCAAATGTCCATCAACTGATAAATGGATATAGAAGATGTGGTGTTTGTGGGTGTGTATGTATTAGGATATTACTCAGCCATCAAAAAAAATGAACTTGCCATTTACAATGGCAATGTGGATGGAACAGAAGTGTATTATGCTAAGTGAAATAAGTCCGTATACGAGTGAAATCATATTTAAGAAATAAGACAGATGAACGCAGGGGAAGGGAAAGAAAAATAAGATAAAAACAGAGAGGGCGGCAAACCATAAAAGACTCTATAGGTAAGACAACAGAGGGTTGCTGGAGGGGTGGTGGGTGGGGGATGGGCTAAGAGGGGGATGAGTATTAAAGGCGGCACTTGTTGGGATGAGCACTGGGTGTTATATGTAAGTGATGAGTCACTAAATTCTACTCCTGACACCAATATTACACTTATGTTAACTAACTTGGATTTAAATTTAAAAAAAAAAGTAAAAGGAGTAAAAGTATAAAAATTTTCTTAAGAGATGGGAGTATTTATACCTCTTCTCTTTCCATGATACTCATTCCTTAATGTCTCACTATTGCTTTCTCTGAAAAGTTTCCCTCTCTTCTGATAAAAAGTAATTATCCCATGGATTTTTACCAGATTAGTGTTAGGGTACACCACTAGTCCTAATTTTGTTACTGTCAGCTTTGTGCTCTATGTGTTACAAATATCATTTCTTTTTCTACCTGGCTACAATACTGTTAACTTATAGGAACAGTTGATGGTTACTTTGTTGTGATTCTTCCCCCGCCCCCCGCCCCCTGCAATATCGTCTTTTGTTTAGATTAATGGATACTCGGGGAGGGTAAAGAGAACTGAAGGGTATTTATGGTTTAATGGTAAGGTACATCTTAGCCTACAGTACAGAAAGCTCTCAATTTATTACACAGACAAGTTAACAGAAAAGACCATAGGGAAACATATCATGGGCCACACAATCTTGTCTATCCTTAATGTAAGTAAAGCAGGGTTTTACTGGCCACTTGAAAGGAACCAAAAGACGACCAGAACTTAAATCAGTGAAATTTCTGAGTCTAAATGTATTTGTTCCAATGCTTTGGGTCAGACAAAATCTGCATGCCTCCCTTTGTTTGCAATTTTCTGCAATAACTTTTAAATAAATAAAACAATGTATGACTTTATGATAGCTACAGAAATGGCATTTGGTATTATAAAAAGCATAAAGCCTTAAAAGGCCAAACATCTGGAATACAATGGAATCTCCCTTTTAACAGTACTACTATAGACTTAAAAACACATGGATAACCTCTTGCACTAACTTTCTAGCTAGCTGGAAGGACTGGGTAAGAAAGGAACACTTACCTTGATTAAAACATTAATATTATTTGTTATTTTCAGTGCAACAACTTTAATCTTGTTCTGCAAAAGGAAAACAAAATTAAGGTGCCAATAACTTTTATAATGCATATCCCATTCTCATATAGAACTACAGTATAATTACACTTCTCTTTCAGAATCATTTCTACTTATTCCCACTTCTTAACTCTAAACCAGTGTAAAGATGGCAATGAAAGCAAATAATCTTTATGTTCCCATGACAGCTTAGAATATTAAAATGTTATCTACTATTTATCTGAAAAAAATGAGCGAGGGATAGGTCATATGTACATAGGAGTTGTTTTAAAAGTCACCAGCTTAAGTTACAGGAAGACATAATGAAAACTTAAAATATTTCATTGGGATTGGGATGAAGATTGATCAAAATAGGTGAGATCAGAGAAATCCAAAAATCCCAACAGAAACACACAGTTTGGTTTAGAACTGACAATTTAATCTTTTTTTTCAATGTAAATTTATGGTTTTCCAAAAGGTAAAAATTAAAATATCACAAACGTCAATCAAATATTTGAACAAAATGTGCTAATGTGATCCTAGTGAAAGACTGGTATGTATCTAAGTTTGGTAACACTGTTCACAAACTTGGAAATATTTGAAATACTTCAATAAGGATAAAAATATAACTTAGCAAATAAGTATGCAGACAATCTTCTAACATATTTATCTTCAACATAGACTTGTATTACCAGTTCAAAAATGTCAAATGTTACATTTCAACATATGAATTGGGCCTGAATTTGTACTACATGCTGGCTATTATAAAAAATTTCCTTACAAGATGTGACCCAGTATTCTTACCTCTTCTGTTTTTAAGGCCTCGCCTGTTTTACCCTGCAGAGCCAAGCGAAGTTGTCGGATATAAACCTGCAGACCCCGTGCAAAGTACTGCAGCCTAAATAAAGAAGTATTGGTTAATTAGCAAATCACCACTTCAACTTTGTTTTTAAACTCAAAGAATCTTCCACTATAGCTAAATGTTCTTAACTAATAAAGATAATTTTTTTGAGGAACTTTTAAAAATTATCAATATATGATCCCAAGAGATACATAAATAAGCAAAATAAACACAGTTTTCCCTTACCAAAAATGTGAGGAAATCCATACTCAACCTGGCAAGGGAAAGATTTATAACACTGTGCTTATTATGTTATTCTGTAAGGCGTGGTCAGAGCGAACCATGCAGGATCCATGGATTAGACTCAGATGGCCTGGGTTCTACTCTTTCACTGGCCAATTGCAGGTCAAGTGACCTTAGACAAGTCACTTAACCTCTATGTATTTATCTGCTAACAAGAGACAGTGTTTGATCCTCAAGGTCTAGTTGAAAATAAAACAAAACTGATATGAGAATTTATTATAAACTCATCTAAATCTCAAAGAGTTCGAAGAAATACCCTTTTCAAGTTTGTTCCTGGAGTATGTGAAGAAAAGCAGTATATAGCTCCACCCTGCTGACTTCTAGAACTCTGATTAATAACCTGGCATCATTTTTTAATCTTTGCAGGAATTTCTTAACTTGCTGCTTCTGATCAAATGTTTCACCAAGTACTAAACCACTGCCTTACCAAAGAGGACAGTAACAGATAATACAGTGGCCAGTCATTTCAAAATTTAAGATGTGAATTTGTTAATAAAAAGATTCAATACGAAGTGTGTTCATGGAAACGACTTAGGATTTCTCCAGTGCTGCCCCCCTAGAGCACTTTAAGACATTAACAACGGTAGCTCCAGTTTACAGAGTACCCATTATGTGCCAGGCACTGTGCTCAAAGCTTTCTATTCACTGTCTCATTCTCACAACACTACGAGGCAGGTGCTGTTATCATTTAATGTAACTGCTGAGGAAAATCGGGGGTTAGAGAGGTTGGGAACCTACTCAAGATCATAAAGCAAGTGAGGACAGTGAGTCTGTTTTTGAAAAAGTTCTCTCCCATGGATTTGTTATGCCACAGGTTTACATACATTCCTGTTTTGTGGATCTTCCATTTTGTCCCACCAGGTAAGGCAGGGTGGGGAGACAGCTCTTGTAAAAGGAAAAGGAAACCAAGGAAGTATCAAGATAGCCATCATCTTTGCAAGGACTGGACCACTTCAATCATACATCACCTGATTTTAAAATCTTTCAGCTTCTCTGCATTCAGTTTGGCCGTTAAGAAATCTGGAAGTTTTCGGCCCAACTGGTGAAAGCTGTACAACAAACATTCCACATAGCTGAACTGCAGCTTGGGTTCTTCATTACCAGCATTCTCCCCATTTTCTGCTTCTTCTGGAGGGAGAGGCATGTACTCCTAAGAGATGAAAATATAGAGATATTTGCAATCTGCTGTAGATGTTCCAAGTATAAACAAACAGTGAAGTCACTGCAGGGTATGTTTTTAAGACTTGAAGCACTAGGGGCGCCTGGGTGGCACAGCGGTTAAGCGTCTGCCTTTGGCTCAGGGTGTGATCCCGGCGTTGTGGGATCGAGCCCCACATCAGGTTCCTCTGCTAGGAGCCTGCTTCTTCCTCTCCCACTCCCCCTACTTGTGTTCCCTCTCTCGCTGGCTGTCTCTATCTCTGTCAAATAAATAAATAAAATCTTAAAAAAAAAAAGATTTAAAAGACATGAAGCACTAAAAACTACCAAAATCAGAAATTTAGATGAGATATCCCTTTTACCTACTGGATCAATGACAGTGACCTAGCTGTCAACCCTCCATATTAACCTATGTGGTAGCTGCTGCTACCACCACCACTGCACCTACTATTACTGAGAGTGAAGTAGCTAGTAACATTTATTAGGCACTTATACAAAGGAAGGAACTGAAATTCTGAGAGCTTCAGTAATTTTCCTATGGTGAAAAAGTTAGTAAGATGAAGAATCAGGATTCAATCTAGGTTTGCCACCAAAAGCTGATGCTTTTAACCACTTTATTATGCTAATTCCAAAAATCCTTTCCGAACATTTTCCCACATTGACTCTCCTTACATTCCAAGTACTGCCAAAGGCATTCAATACGAGAGCTATCATACCCTGGTAGGTGTTACAGGTCTGGAAGAGCTCCAGATGTTGGATGACTCAATTCATACTATAGATCTAATGCTTATCACTCACTGTGTCAGTTATACAAGTGCCTACATCCAACAAGAAAATCACTTGGTGATGCTGATAATGATTTTAGCAGATGGCCTATTTTTGCCACAATTATGACTTAAATGACTTTACTTCCTGGCTGGTATAGCTACCTGGCCTTGGGCAGCAACCTGGATGAAGACCTGAAGCAAATGTGAAAAATATTTTGAGAAAGGAACAGCAGAAAGACCTACTATAAAAATTCTGTATTATCTTTTATCCAAGCCATCAATAGAAGAAATGTCAAAAATTTTCTTTTAAAAGTAGACAACATGTGGCCTGAACAACTAAAAACACCTGCTAGAATTATTTTATCTAATCTGAATTTCAAAAGTTGGTTCTCTAGAAATTACACCATGCTATTAGACTCTGGGATTACATACTGACTATGCCATAAGAAAAGAAAAAAGTTCTTACCAATAACTTGTCAAATAGTTTCCTTAAATTTGTTTCTAGCTTTTCCATGTCACCACAAAATGAACTCATCTCTGCCAATAGTTTCAATACCTATAACACACAATTCACTGTTGTTAGTATTTTTTTTTAAATGGGCTAGGGCTGTAAAAAGGAATGATTCTAGATAACTTTCTAAGGCTACTTTCTGCTACAGCTTAATATTGTACTAGGAAGGGACACTTAGGAAGACCTTTTAACAGCAAAGAATTACTAACGTTTAGAATGGGCTTCATTTGCTATTAAATTTAGTCTCTGGACACTAACTCAAAGTACTGGTAATTGCTACTATTCTTGAGGTCCATCTCTCCTTTACTCAATCCCAGTCTAATAAGCCAAACCCAAGACATCTGAAGCAAATGATAGCATCAGTACACAGTGGTACTCTTCTCTATCCCAAAAACCTATGAGGGAAATGGCACATACATTTCCACATTTCAGCTCAATTCAACAATCATTATTAACTGCCTTTCAGAATCAGGCTCTGCACTAGATTCTGGGGAAATAGAGATGAATCAGTTAAAAGTGGAGAGAGAAATAAATGTGACACGTGCTGTGAAAAAAATGTGTATGTACATTACAGCTGAATTACAAAGGAGAGAGTCATCAATTATATTGGAGAAGGGATACAGGATATTTTGCATTAACCCAATTTAAATCTGGCTCTATCAATTATGGATAGAGATAGGAACGGTCATGAACTACACACCTTATTTAGAAGTATTAAGCCTACAAAGAGAGAGAGTATCATGAACATATAGTATCATGAAACTTCCACTGAATTCATAAAGCATTCCTATGTGATTAATCCTGGGACAGATTACTAGCTAGCCATCACTCCTTTCCTCTCTTAGAAATCAGATCTCTACTGTTATTTATGTTAAAACATGAGAATGCCTTTGCGTACTAAAAGCAGATATTTTTCTCTTACCTCCAACTGTATATCAAGACCCTCCACTGGGGTAGTCAAGGAACTGAGGTTAGGGAGAACCTGCTCACAGAAGTAAGTCACAAACCTTGTGGAATGCACATTTTTCTGTAAAAATCCAAAGAACAATGAGTTAGTCAAAAAAGGGGATGGACTTTCAACAACCCCACCAAGGCCTCCATAAAGTAAATATTCACTCCATTGTGTTACTATTTTATGCAAAAGTTTGAGGAGAATGCTCAAGTGAGTATCTATAGAAATATAAGCGTCAGTAGAGTAATCAAAATAGCAACTATGTAAAACAAAGAGCTCACAGAGAAGAGGGGTACTGCCTGCCGAGTGCACTGTAAGAGCCTGTCCACACAGTCGGGATCCGAGGGATTGAAGGTTTGTTCCAGGTCGGCTTGTTCAGCCACCAGTTCTACAAGTTGCTGTCTTCCGCTCACTGTCTGTAAGCTTTTTAACCCAGAGAGTATCTTCATGAACAGAACAAATTCTTCACCAGTCACATCTTCTAGGACCTAGAAAGAGACAATTCAGAATTATAGTATTGTTATCACCTGAATAGGAAAGAAAGAGCAATACTGAACCAGTGTAACAAATTTATTTCCCTTACTAAAGTCGGATTGCTATTAATATTTCTGAAATACTGATGAGAGGACAACTTCTGGCTTCGGTCAATTTAGCTTTAGAGTACACCACGCATTCTCAGTGGTGTGCTATACTGTCTCCAAAAGGGCAAAACTTGGTTCTTGGAAAACTTACTCTTTTTTTATGTATAAAGTACAGATACACAAAAAATGCATAGATAGATACAGTATATCTGTGGCATTAAAATTTCACAGGAGAACGGCTAAGAAAAAATAGCCTAAAAAGGCTCTTGGGGGGGCGGTAAGAGCAAAAAAAAAAAAAAAAAAAAAAAAAAAAAAAAAAAAAGTAGAATTCTGTAGTTGACTATCAAATCAGATTCAGTTTCCTATATTTAAAAGCAGCTCGGAGTGCCTGCCTGGCTCAGTTGGTAGAGCCTGCAACTCTTGCTTTTGGGGTTGTAAATTCAAGCCCCATGTTAGGTTACAGAGATTACTTCAAAAATAAAATCTTCAAAAATAAATAAAAGCTAATGATGTACTGTATGGTGACTAACAATAACATGATAAAAAAATTTAAAAAACAAAAATAAAAGCAATAATAAATTAGTTCACATTAATATCGCAATTGTATATAAAATAGGAGACCATACAAGTCTTAAGTGCTCCACATGAGTGGGTCAAAGCCTTTCTATTCACTGACCGAAGAAACAAGCAATCATGACGTACTCCACCAGGTTACTAGCTGGGGCATAGGTAAAGTATGTTGATAGTCCCAGCTGGAGAGCTGCTCCTTTCACTGAAGAAATCGCATCAGTAAGCAAGTGAGTGGAGTTGTTAGAGACAATTTGGAATTTTCCTGAACATATATATAAATGATCTTCAAACTTTGGTACTTACTTACTTTTTTTTTTTTTTTAAAGATTTTATTTTTATTTATTCGACAGAGATAGAGACAGCCAGCGAGAGAGGGAACACAAGCAGGGGGAGTGGGAGAGGAAGAAGCAGGCTCATAGCGGAGGAGCCTGAGGTGGGGCTCGATCCCATAATGCCGGGATCATGCCCTGAGCCGAAGGCAGACGCTCAACCGCTGTGCCACCCAGGCGCCCCCACACTTCCACACTTTGGTACTTTCTGAGTAAAAAGTTAGCTATGACAAACCTTGCGAATCTTAGCATCTCTATGCTAGATGCTGGGGCACAAATAAGCATGGTCTCCTGAGCTTATAGTGGTATGGGGTAATATGGAAAAAAAAAAAAAGGCATCTCAATGCGTTTCCTTGTCATTTTGAAATGATCCAGAATACTACAGAATATCCTAAAACTGGGTAGAGGAGTGGACATTAGGTAAAATTTCCTGAAGGAAATGATTTGCACAGAGTACTGAAGAATGCATAAATTTTGAGGATAACACCACAAAAGATTTAAATGTGATCACATTCCTTTAAATTAACATGCTGATTCATCATTACTGGTGACCAACGTGCAAAATACAGTATAAGAAAAGCTTGACATTCTATGGTGGTTCTAACAATATATCATTTTATACATAAGCTATCTACTGCTAATTTCATCTTTTTTTTTTTTTTAAGATTTTATTTATTTGAAAGACAGAAAGTGAGAGAGAACACAAGCCAGGGGGAGAAACAGAGGGAGAAGCAGAATGCCTGCTTAGTGGGGAACCTGATGCAGGCCTCGATCCCAGGCCCCTGGGATCATGACCC
This sequence comes from Ailuropoda melanoleuca, assembly GCF_002007445.2. Classification (NCBI taxonomy): domain Eukaryota; kingdom Metazoa; phylum Chordata; class Mammalia; order Carnivora; family Ursidae; genus Ailuropoda; species Ailuropoda melanoleuca. Next base: position 71,996,036 of record NC_048233.1, on the reverse strand, counting down.
AGGCTAAAGGCAGATGCTTAATCGACTGAACCATCCAGGCGCCCCATACATACTACTAATTTCGAATATGTTCTTTTGCTTTCGAGCAGTCCTGTTAAATGATAACTGCAGCTCACCTTTTTAGACTCAGTTAGTATAAGTTCCTCTACTTCCTTTGTTAAGACTTCATCTGGTAAAGTCTTAAGTTTTGTAGAAAGGAATTTGATTGCTCGTTCTCTAACGATGTCCTCTCCTTGAAGTATTTGGCTAAACAAGCCACCTAAAGTCCCTGCAAAACAAAACAGTTGTGTGTAGCAAGTCAATTCTTTATCCTTATGAAGTTTTTCTGTTTAACTCATTTAACAGTGTTTCTTTTCCAGTGAGTTAGTAAGCATCCTGAATATCATTGATTCTGGCTAAGTTAGTTTGAAATTTCTACAGACCCAACCATAACAGTAATCACATGCTTTCTTCATGGATTCAGAATCAACTTGAGCATGACTTTCCCTTTTTAATCATTATTAATAATAAATAAACCCAAGTATTTTGGAGAATTTCTCTAATGTAGCAAAGGGAGTCTTCCAACAGATTACTAATGGAAAAATCTGATATGTTTTTACAGTTACTTCTGCTGGTTTTGTGAGTCACAAATACCTTGTGCTAAGCAGCTTTTTTTTTTTTTTAAAGATTTTATTTATTTGACACAGAAAGAGAGAGAACTTGTACAATTACTTGTGCTGGTTTTGTGAGTCACAAATACCTTGTGCTAAGCAGCTTTTTTTTTTTTTTTTTAAAGATTTTATTTATTTATTTGACACAGAAAGAGAGAGAACTTGTGCGCAAGTAGGCAGAGTGACAGGCCCCCCCGCTGAGCAGGGAGCCCAATGCAGGGCTTGATCTCAGGACCCTGGTGACCCTCATGACCGAGGTGAAGGCAAACGATTAACCGACTGAGCCACCCAGGCACCCCTGCTAAGAAGCTTTTTAAAAGAACACTTAGAACTTTTACGAAATAGATCTCTGGAAGAATCTGACTTTATCCTTAATGAATTATGCCAAGCTGCCCAATTTTTTTTTTTTTAACCACATCAAGCACAATTCAGAACAAGAGGGGGACTTACCTTTTGCATCCATCTTAAATATACTTAACAGGGCATTGTTCACTAAGTTAAATTCGGCAGAGTCATCTGGTTAGAGAAAAAGTAGTACAATGTATAAAATGAATGAAAAATATCATTTGCTTCATTTTCAAACCTAAAATTCAACATAGTTTCTCACACATTACATTGAAAGCAGACATATAACTAAGCATTCTTCTCAAGTATCAAGAAAATAACACCTTCCCTATAAAGGTAAAGAACCTGATCTGGCATACTGAGAAAGCTTTTATGTTAAAATGGTACAATTAAAAAACTACAGGAAATTGGGGGAAAATCATGATACATCAAAACTATGTCTTTATAAACAATTAAAAACAAAGCAAAACAACATTAGGAATTATGTAATCACAATCCAATTAAGCTTCAAATTACTGAATGAAAAAAATAATTTTAATTTCGATTAGAAGTAGTTCCTTCAGCCATAAGGGAAAAAAAAGCTAAAAACAGAGTCACTTTTTCAAAGAGAAGTTATATTTAGATAAAAGGGTAATAACTCCTTACCTGTCTGCAGAAGTTGGGTTAGTATATCTGCCACTCGAGGAAGATTTTCTCCAGTGGCAAACTGAGGCAGCTCTTTAATTGCTTGCCGACGAATCTGAATACAATTTCAAGTAAAAAATTAACCGAATACTATCATTAACAGAAACAACAACCCCAACCTTTAAGGAAAACTAAAACCACAGAGAAACCATAATTAGGGGCATATGAATCACCAAAATATGAAACATGAGACTTCTAGCACTTTTAGAAATAATTTTTAGAATAATTTTAGAATAATTAAATATGTGGTAGAAAGGGATGTTAAATACAACTTACCTGACTGGAATAGACAGATTTGAGATCATAAACAACAGTTTATATATTGATAACCTGTAACTTTTGGGTCTCTGCTACCTTTGGGCATATACTATAGTAGCCCTTAAGAATGGCTACAGTGGCATGACCTATCTAGTAACTATATTTACTTTAGAATTTCCAGTATTAACTACTTAATGTAACATCTGTGAATATATTCTGTGTACTTAATTCCAAATTTGTGGTCCTGGCTTATTTAGTTTAAAATAAAAATGGATAGGACTTATATCTAGCAAATTGTGCATGAAATGTTGGCGATTCACTAATTTCATTTGAAAAGCAAGGAGGTGATAGTTGAAAGTTCTCAGGAACCTGAATCAGCAGCCAGAAATGCTGACGGTTAACTGTTCCAAGGAAAAACTATTTCTTCTTATTCTAGTAGTCACACATAATGATTAAACAGACCAATTATTTTTTTGCTGTGCACAATATTTAGAGGTGTTGAAACTATATGGTATAACACTTAATATTTTAAGTATCTAAGTATAAATTGATTGAAAACGAACATTAGTCTAATTTCACGTGCAGGATGTATAACGATCTATGAAAAAACGTGAGCCACAACCCTTTTTTACCAGTGGATAACAGATAAGCAAAACAAAATATTTTGTGATTCTATGCATTTCTCACAGTTGAAAGGTGGTGAAAGAAAGAATACATTTTCTCAAACACAGATTTAAGCCTTAGTATGGCCTCACGCCAAACCACACTGCAGTTATTTCACTGTGCATGGATACGACTGGTGCTTCAATTACATTAGCTGCACGTAGGAAGTGTCTGAAAATGGCAAGTGAGACATCTGAAAGCTTGTTGAAAATTTCAGTCATAAACGTACCGATACATCTTCATCCTCACAGAGGTCTAACTGTGCATTGATAGCGGAATCAGCCAATTCTGGAAAATGTTTAAAGAATTTCGGAATAAACTGGGCTGCTAATCTTTTTTCTTTAGTACCACCTTTCACACCATCTAGTATCACTTGATAGGCATCTTTATGCTGAAAGAAATAAAGCAGAAAAGAAACAATGTTTAAGGATGGGAAGCTAAACAAACTTGAGCCTGCTTTAAATAAGTTTTACATAGGCTAAAAAGGGCTTATTTTTGGAGTTTTACTGTTTAAATTGGACATCTATATTCCTACCATCTTCTCCCCTGTCCCCCCCCCCCAAGTTATTTGTCAGTTGGGAAGAAAGAAGGATGACTTGAATTTTAAAAGGAGAAAGCAAATAAATTTGTTGACACACCAATGCTTCCTCGTACTAGTGATTACTGACCCTGACCTTGTGACTGTATCATGGTTAAACATTATATGAATACCATAGAACTCTCAAAGAATTGTGTTACATCTACTTAATCATATTTATCTAATTTCACTAGCAGCTTGATGAAGGTGGAGAGAATACAATCTCGAAATTAAGCAATAGCAGGAAGGTTAGGAAGCTTTTTTGGTTTCATTTATTTTATGACAAGAAAACAATAATTCATTCTAGACAGTCAACTTTGGATTAAGAAAGATTCTAATGTCACATATTTAACTTTTTATTAGAATACATTCAAAACTCATTTGTTTCCTTTTACTTACTTATTTTGAGAGAGAGAGAGAGAGAGAGAGAGAGAGCGAGATAGCACATGGGGGGGGGCAGGGGAGGGGGAAAGGGAGAGAGTCTCCAGCAAACTCCATGCTCAGCACAGAGCCCGACACAGGGCTTGATTTCATGACCCTGAGATCATGACCTGAGCTGAAATCAAGAGTTGGATGATTAACCGACTGAGCCACCCAGATGCCCCTCATTTGTTTCCTTTAAAAAAAAAAAAAATTCAGAAGTGCTCTCCCTCGGATACTCATAATGTGAAGAGTCAAAAAGTTCCCAATCCCCCATACACCCTTGTCTCCAAACCAGTTCTTTTCTTAAATGACAATGATCAAGCTGGCAAACAGGAGTAATAAATCTTGAGATTATAGATACACCTTCTGTTGGACATATGGATAAAACTTCTAATTACTGAAAAACATTAAACATTATAATAATGATACCAAATGTGCACACAGCATAGTGTTTACTCTGTTCAAGGCAATGCTCTGCTTTAGATATTTTATGCCATCAAAAGGAAAATAACGATAAAAATCCAAGGGATTGTAGAATTGCCCAAACTTTAGTTTTATAATAACTCTTTTCATGGACAATACTATGTTAAATGGAAAAAATAAAGCAAAATGCGAAGTTATTTAGGCACACCAGGATCTCAATTAAGGACTTTAATATCAGAAATAAAGTGTTCTAGTATCAAAAAGGCTATAGTCACAATTAGATCTTTTAAAGGTACAGGTTTTAATATATTCTGCAAAAATACTAGACTGAAAGTTCAAATACTGCCAACCTATCTAAAATACATAAATTCTAAAAATTAGTTCTAAAAAACTATATTTCCACCAACTGATTGACAACTCCTTTTAATATCTTAAACGTAACACCAATTCCTAAATCAGAAAAATTTCTCTGAATTAGGTTAGCTTCCTCATGAAGTGCAGACACAAAAACAACCTTCAGGAGTTACTACTTCAAAAGTATGTTACACGTTTTTTAATGCAAAGGTTTGAAAAATTAGGGCTAACTTCTCTACCACTGTACATTCCTGTGGTTTCCCTCGTGTCTTCCAGACAGACTTCATAAGATCAAAGTTTTAAACAGTTCTGACACCCTTACTTTTTGCAGAGTATCAAATCCAATTTCCTTTAAATCAAAGCTTTACTTATAAAGCCTTTTGAAGAAATTCCTTACATTGTCTAAAATTAAATGAAGAATCCCTACTTCAAACAATTCATTCTCTTGTCAAGAAAAAAATATCTGAATAGAATAAAAAGGAATCATTAGCGACATTTATTGAAAGCCTACTGAGAATGAGTAATGTCTTGTGTACATGCCTCATAGCAATCCTGACTTAGGTGTTACTACTATCCCTATTTTTTAAATGAGAAAACCAAGGCTCAGAAAGTGAATTTTGTCCAGAGCTACAGAGCTAGTCAAGTAGCAGATCCAGACCTGAACATAGTTCTGATAGGCTCTAAAGTCAAGACCTGTGCCTAATACCAAGCTTCTTTAAGTTCTGAGATCTTCGTTAACAAAGGAAGAGAGAAAGCAAGCCTGACAGACCTAGGACCGTCAAAGATAAAATTTGAGTCCTAAATATAGGCTCCATACAAGCATGTATACTGAGATACAGCATCCCAAACACAGCAAGTCCTTTGAAAAGTTAAGCATTTTAACATATTCAAACTAGAAATCAAAGTTTCTACCATTGGTAGGCATCAGTTTTATCAAATAATTTCTATGAACATTACGAACAGACTTCACACTGATTACCCTTTATACAATGCAAAATGAAATGCTCTTCTTTGCCAGCTGTCTTCTAACTGTAGCGCAGGGACAAGACTTTTTACAGAATCTCCCTAAAGTAGTTATTACTTCCAGTTTTCAAAGTAGGAAACAAAATATAAGTGATATTGTCAGTGATCACTGTGATTTGGTGACCGGCAGATCGTAACCATAATAAAGTATTCTAAGTACTACACAGTGCTGCTTATTTTTTTCTCCTCCAACCCAAAAGTACATTTCAGCTAGATAAATAAATTTGTGATCCTAATAAGAAGTTTTAATGGTAAATATTTTAATGCATTTCTGAAACCATGTATTTGTTTTAATAGCTAATTAAAAAACCAAACTCTAAAGAAATCACTAAAATATTTTCAAGTAAAAAGTCAGTCAATAAGATCCACATTCAGCATATACCTTCTACAGTTAAGAAATTTGTGATAGTGACTGTCAAAGCACATCCAATATATTCAGGTCATCAGTGACATGCCAGGTAAAGCCATGTTTGACACCAGGATGCAGCTTCTAAGAAATAAACAATTATTTTATTTTATTTATTAAGATTTATTTATTTTAGAGAGAGAGAGCAGCAGTGGGAGGGGCAGAGGGAGTGACAGAAAGAATCTCAAGCAGACTCTACCTGAGCACAAGCCCTACACGGGGCTTGATTTCAGAATCCTGAGATCACGACCAGAGCCAAAACCAAGAGTCCGGCCGCTTAACTGACTGCACCACCCAGGTGCCCCTAAACAATTATTTTAGAGAAGAAACAACGTAGTTCCAAGAAACGTATTTCTCAGGCATGACATAAAAAGAAAATGGATATGCTAAGCTATATTACTACTTTCTTCTTCACTCAATTAATAAATCTAGTATATGCAATACTGAATTAACACATTAGTGAAATATAGCTGACATACAGATGTACAACATAGTGATTTGACAATTCTATATATTATTCAATGCTCATTACAATTAAATGTAGTCACCGTCTGTCACCATCCAACATTATCACATTATTGACAATATTAATACTTTTACCTGTTTTTGAGGGATTATGAACTTGGTCGGTCTGTGATTTTAGCCTAATCATACAAAAGGGAAAAAAAAGGTACCAAAAGAGTGCTGCTATTTAACGAAATATAAGTCAATCAAGCTTACACTCTTCCACGAAGAGCCAATGTACTCCCATGTAAGAGAACAAACGAGAAGTCGGAATTCAGGCTTTATATTGATATTAGCTCAGCCTAACTGCCCTAATCCCTTCACAGGTGTTTCATTTTTTGTTTTTTGTTTTTAACTTTCAAAAAATTTTGACTACATAATATAAAACTAAATATATCTACATTTAAAAATTAAGAAAATTCAGAAAAATTAGAAACAAAGTAGATGGTGGGCCATAGCTTGCTCTATGATGGGGAGTTGGGCGCTCTAGGCAGAGCACCGTGGCAAGGGGGTTGGAAAGGTAAAGGAACACGCGGCAGAGGAAGGAGAACAGAAGGAGTAGTAGCAGAAGCAGAGTGAGGGGAAGGGAAGCTGAATAGTAGGTAGAAAACAGGAGCTACGAGAGAGAAGACAAAGAGACTGGAAGGTTTTGAGGCATTAAATAATGCTTCATTTAGAATTTATCACTTGAAGTTTGCTCATTAGAAAACACATTCATGGTTTGGGGCGCCTGGGTGGCTCAGCGGTTAAAGCGTCTGCCTTCGGCTCAGGGCGTGATCCCGGCGTTATGGGATCGAGCCCCACGTCAGGCTCCTCTGCTATGAGCCTGCTTCTTTCTCTCCCACTCCCCCTGTTTGTGTTCCCTCTCTCGCTGGCTGTCTCTATCTCTGTCGAATAAATAAAAAATCTTTAAAAAAAAAAAAAAACTAGAAAACACATTCATGGTTTAAATATGATGTGAGAGTATGAAGTTCTCATCCTCATTCATATATATACATGCACACACAGTAATTACATTTATGTATCATTTATTATATTATATTAACTGTATATTACCTTTATTATTAATATACTTATACCTGCTCTTTCTTTGAATGTACTTCTTCAACTTTAAAGAAAAAATGTCTACTGAAGGGCAAGTCACAGTGCAAGGAGGGAAACAAAAAAAATGAGTCTTAAGCTCAAGACTTTATAATTTGGTAAGGGGATAAGAAAAGTCCTCACATGAAATAAAATACACATCTGAAGTACTATAAATGAATACACGGTGTCAAGGAGGTTCATCAAGAGAAAGAGGAAAATTAGCTGAAAACCTCAGAGAACTTGTGTTTTTCCTAATATATTCAGAGAGCATTACTCTCAAAGGACTATTGACAGTACTGAGGAGGGCACTCGCCTCATGGCAGCAGAACGAGCAACTGTGGTACTCTGCTCTTTGACAAAGGATAAAAATAAAAGTTAGAAGGAAGTTCTAGGCTAAAAACTCAAATATGGTCTCAGAAATGTCCAGATAGGTAACTGCCAGTAAACTCAACCCCTGACTGTAAACCTTGTTAAATGAAAATCAGGCTTTGCTACACTAAGAATGTTAACACTTTTTTGCCTTAAAAAATCATCAGTGGTGTTCCTTCCTAAGTTGGCCTTTGCTTTTAGTTAAAATTCACATGCAGTATCCTGAAACCCACTATCTTTTTTGGTGAGCAGTTTTAGGACTTTTCTCTAAAAGGGGAAAAGTTATTACACAATAGAGCAGAATTAGTAGCCATATGGATTAGTCCAGCTTCAGTCCTCCCAGAATTCACTGTTTGAGGCTCAATCACTACACTCCATTATGCAAAGGTCTTCTTGTCTCAAATGGTTGTCTGACAGCTATCATTAGAGTCATGAAGGTACTGATCTCAGATCGTGATAAGGAATCCTGCTAAAATTTTAGCAACTGTCAGTGTTTGGTACACAGTTGACACTCAAAAAATGTACCGAATAAATGAAACTGTGGACCCTCACTGAAGCCCGAATGAAAAAGCCCCTCTTGTTTTTCACAAACTTCTGTCTCCTAAGCATCCTTTCCAAATTAAAAGCAGATTTTGGGGGGCGCCTGGGTGGCACAGCGGTTAAGCGTCTGCCTTCGGCTCAGGGCGTGATCCCGGCATTATGGGATCAAGCTCCACATCAGGCTCCTCCACTATGAGCCTGCTTCTTCCTCTCCCACTCCCCCTGCTTGTGTTCCCTCTCTCGCTGGCTGTCTCTATCTCTGTCAAATAAATAAATAAAATCTTAAAAAAAAAAAAAAAGCAGATTTTTGCCTTGAGAAAGACATTTTTGACCTCTTGAGGGAGAACGCTCAATCTTACATGGTATTTAAGATTAAAGATAACAGTAAGAGGAAAATGTGAGCAACTCTCAATTATTCACGATGTATTTGTAAATTCCAGTTTGGATTCTATTTGCCCTAACAGAGTCTAAGTTGGTGGCTGTCAACCCTTTTGCTATCCAGCAAACAATGAGGGTAGGGGTATGTGACATGACTATGTACAGAGTTTCTAAGTTCCCCTAAAAAATTTCTGATCTACCTCTTTGGGAGAGCACCATCTACAAACTGAGGATCACTCTTCTGGTTTCTACACCATCTCCTCTGCTGATCTGCAACAAAGTCAATTTTAGGTAGAACAATTTGCTACAATACTCCTCAAATCTGTCACAATGAAGGGGAATATCTTCACTACTAAATCTTTCTAGGAACAATAACAAAATCAAAATATGACTGATCATAGTTTTTCCAATCTTGTCTTAATGGGGAGAAAATTTCTTCAGTACCGACCCAACACATAACCTATATTTATCTACAACAGACTATCAGTATATTTCTCATTGATGATGTCAAAATTCCCTACTGAAATAGAAATATATTTGGAAGGAAAATAATCTGGTACTTTAAACTGATACATTCACAATTCTAGGTTAAGCTTAAGGAAGGTCCTGACATCACAATTTTTGTGTTGTTGTTCAGCTGAGAAAGAATTTACCTGAATTACACATGTCCAGAAAAATGGGCTGGGAGGGGCTGTGCCACACAGCCTTGCTAATGTTAGTAGCAGACTACAGGATCTTCCACTTCCTACTCCATGGGATAGACAAGCAGAAAGAATCACGTTAAGTTCTAAGCACTGAAAGATATGGCATAGAATTTCTAACAATAATCAAGATTATTTCTGGGAGAGCCTGCTTCTTTTCTTTACAAGAAAACACACACACAAACACACACCCCAACTCCTTAAGTTCAATGTATTCCAGTGAATTGAAAATTCACAAAGAAGCCCGTATGGTCACCCCAACACTGCTGAAACTGTGTGTCTTGGGGCAAACACTGCGGAGAGCTCTTGCCAGACAACTCTATTTAAAGCTGCACTCTCCCCCTCCCCCCCCGCCACTGCACTGCTCCGTTATATTTTCTCCACAATATTTTCCAAGGCGGATACCCAACTTTCTTATTTATCATTAGTCTCCCTCACTAAAGGTAAATTCGGGGAGGGCATGCGTAACTTTCTATCTTGTACCTTCAGCGCCCGGCAAAGCGCCAGGTGTATAGTAGGCGCTAAAAAAGGTACCAAATAAATGAAATCGTAAGCCCTCGTTAAAATCTGGGCAAAAGTGCTCCTCTTCTGTCGTTCACAAACTTCTGTCTGCTAAAGACTCTTTCCAAGTTAATAGCAGATTTTTTGCCTCGACAAAGACATTTTTGACCTCTTAAGTCTCAATTTCATCTTCCGACGGGCTGACGTCCACCGGAAAGGAGAAAGACTTTAAGAGAGATCTGCAGGGCAAGGCTCGGGATGAGAATTAACGGGGGGGCTGACGAGGCTGAGTTAGGAAACACCACGGTGAGAAAAGGCTGGCCAAGGGAGCCCAGAGGAGCCTGGGACCGAGACCCGCGCTCTCCCTGGCGAAGACGGAGTCCACGCTCCCAGAGGGGCCCACCCTGACGAAACAGCCAGGGCGGCTGGGAGCCCGCGGGAGGACGGAGCAGCAGCCCCCGCCCGGCCCGGGGAGCGCTTTCGAGAGGCCGCGGAGCGCCGGGCCCTGCAGGCCGCTCAGGGACTTACCTGCCCCACTTGCTCCGTAGCATCGGCTAGGATGCCGTAGTTGCGATAAAGCTCCTCTACGGTCGGCATGGTGAGCGACAAGCCCAGGGCCCGCTCCTGCTGTCGTCGTCGTCGCCGGCGCCACCGCCGCCTCTAAAGTTCTCCAAGCCCGCGACCCGCACTATTACGCCTCCAGCTGCCGCCAGTGCCGCCGCCAGTCACCGCGCTCAGAAGGGCTCCGCCCCCAACGTCTACGTAAAGACGTGCGCGTTGGGAGAGGCCTTCCTTGACGGCCGATGCACCGCCCGGGGTTCTAGCGCCCTCTAACGCTTGGCTGTGCAAAAAGCAACAACGATGATTACATAAATGAGCTCAGGTCCTTCGAAGGATTGTGCCTGGCAAGGTGCTCTCGGTGGCGGGTGGAAGAAAATACAAAGATGACTGCATTTCTGCTCTTCAAACATTTCCCATTGTCCAGAAAAGTGATCTTAACGGGAGAAAAATAGAATGAAGTGTGAGAGAGCTTCAGGGTTGAAACATTAAGCTATTATAGATAATAAATTTCAAAGCCAGATCAGTTTATGCAGAATATGCACAAAACAGGCTCTTGTACTCCTTGGCTCTTGTACTCCTTGGTCAGATTAAGAATATTAGAAAGGATTAGGGAGCAGAAGGAGAGGAATTGGTGAAGTTTTGTTTTGTTTCTGAGAGAAATGTGCTTAGAGATGTGAATAGCATAGGGCAGTCACTATCTCCTTCCCTCAAGTCCGGGTCCACTGTGAGGAGTCCGAAATACGGTGCCTGTAGTTGGGAGGCGCAGGAGAGTGGTGCCTGATGTATAGCTTCTTGTGGCAGCAGAGTGGAGGTGGCCATGTTGGGACCTACCTGCATTCCCAGATTTTGCTGGAGCAAGGGTGTTGGAGTGCTTTCCGTGTGCCAGAAGTGGGCCATGCAACGGAGAGAGAAAGATAATAGATCAATTCAGAGTCCTGCTCCAGGGATCTTCTGCTTGAGAGTGAGAAAGCCCCATGACGAGAGTCAATGGCAGCAGGAACTAGGTGGTGATTCAGAACAGCAAATTAACACCTCATGGGAGTCCCACAAAGCAACCCATGTGAAAGACTTGGTCTCTACCAGACCAGAGAATGTCTGGAGTACTGCACAGCTCAAGACCTTTCTTATGTATTCATTTCTTCCCTCTTCTTATTCCCTTTATGCCCAGGAGGGCTCAGAAACTGCCATCCAAATTTAGTCAGGGATGAGAAGCAGAAGGGCAAGATAGGAAGGAGGCCCCAGCTGGAGCAGAGGAGATCTAATTGCAAATCAAATTTGGAATTTGGGTTCACATGTTGGAATGGACATTTTACTTTCTGAACTGAGGACTGTCTTTTAACTAAAAGTGAGCAGAAAAGTCATGGGTCCGCCAGAATTTCTGTCTAGGGTCAGAATGACATTACTCTACCTGAATAAATCTTAAAGATATCATGGAAGACAACAATAAAAGTGTATCTTGATGACAACCCCGAGTTAGGTATTCAATGTAGTTTTGGGTATATGTGTAAAAGTAGAGAAAGGGATCAGGGGCAGGAAGTGAGACTGTGTGTGTTCCTGTTTTGCTTTGGCTTTGTGGGTTTTTTTAAATGTTTTTTTATTATATTATGTTAGTCACCATACAGTACATCCCTGCTTTCTGATGCAAAGTTCTATGATTCATTAGTTGCGTATAAAACCCAGGGCACCATGCAATACATGCCCTCCTTACTACCCATCACCAGTCTATCTCATTCCCCCACCTCCCTCCCTTCTGAAGCCCTCAGTTTGTTTCTCAGAGCCCATAGTCTCTCATGCTTCATTCCCCCTTCTGATTACCCCCCCTTTCTTTATCCCTTTCTTCCCCTACCGATCCTCCTAGTTCTTATGTTCCATAGATGAGAGAAATCATATGATAATTGTCTTTCTCTGCTTGACTTATTTCACTTAGCATTATCTCCTCCAGTGCCGTCCATGTTGCAGCAAATGTTGAGAATTTGTTCTTTCTGATAGCTGAGTAATATTCCATTGTATATATGGACCACAACTTTTAGTCCAGTCATCTGTTGAAGGGCGTCTTGGTTCCTTCCACGACTTAGTTATTGTGGATAATGCTGCTATGAACATTGGGGTGCATATGGCCCTTCTCTTCACTACGTATGTGTCTTTGGGGTAAATACCCAGTAGTGCAATGGCTGAGTCATAGGGTAGCTCAATTTTTAACTTTTTAAGGGACCTCCACACTGTTTTCCAGAGTGGCTGTACCAACTTGCATTCCCACCAACAATGTAGGAGGGATCCCCTTTCTCCACATCCTCTCCAGCAATTGTTGTTTCTTGCCTTCTCAATTTTTGCCATTCTAACTGGCATCAGGTGGTATCTTAGTGTAGTTTTGATTTGAATTTCCCTGATGGCTAATGATTTTGAACATTTTTTCATGTGTTTATATGTCAGTGACATACAANGGATCCCCTTTCTCCACATCCTCTCCAGCAATTGTTGTTTCTTGCCTTCTCAATTTTTGCCATTCTAACTGGCATCAGGTGGTATCTCAGTGTGGTTTTGATTTGAATTTCCCTGATGGCTAATGATTTTGAACATTTTTTCATGTGTCTGTTAGCCATTTGTATGTCTTCATTGGAAAAGTGTCTGTTCATATCTTCTGCCCATTTTATNAGTGTCTGTTCATATCTTCTGCCCATTTTATGATTTGTTTATTTGTTTCTCGCATATTGAGTTTGAGAAGTTCTTTGTAGAACTTGGATACCAGTCTTATATCTGTGGTGTCATTTGCAAATATCTTCTCCCATTCCATGGGCTGCCAAAAAAACTGCCTCAACAGTTTTTTTGACTGTTTCCTTGGCTGTGCAGAAGCTTTTTATCTTGATGAAGTCCCACAATTTCATTTTAACTTTTGTTTCTCTTGCCTTTGGAGATATGTCATGAAAAAGGTTGCTGTGGCCGATGTCGTAGAGGTTGCTG